>NW_026736346.1:0-73790 GCF_949786415.1 Peromyscus eremicus | reverse complement strand
ATCCTCTTCAGTCCAATACACTGTACTTGCTGGGAACATACGCGAGTGCTATTTGCACTGTGTACGGCAATTCGAGCACAATAGTGTCTCGTCTTACCAGAAAAAAACGCTTGCTCATAGGACAAAAAACTGCATGTGACTCATCTCCATTTAGGACTGGGAAACAAACTCTAGCTCGCTTTACAAGAAACACACTCTGCTTTTGAGAAAAGAGCACTCTTCTACTCTACTGTTTTTCCTATGGGGTCCGAACAGTGAGATTGCTCAGAACAAAAAAACTGTGGTTCCTACACACACAGCCATATCTAGTTCAAGTCTGCTTAGGAAACTGACAAGAACAGTAGCTCCTCTTCAGTCCGATACACTGTACTTTCTGGGAACAGACGCGAGTGCTATTTGCACTGTGTATGGCAATGGGAGCGCAATAGTGACTTTCCTTACCAGAAAAAAAGTCTTGCTCATAGGACGAGAAACTGCATGTGATTCAACTCCATTTAGGACTAGGAAACAAACACTAGCTCGCCTTACTAGAAACACACTCTGCTTTTGAGAAAAGAGCACTCTTCTACTCTACTGTGTTTCCTATATGGCCAGAACAGTGAGCTTGCACAGAACAAAAGAACTGTGCTTCCTACACACACGGTCCATATCTAGTTCAACTCTGCTTAGGAAACTGACAAGAACAGTAGCTCCTCTTCAGTCCAATACACTGTACTTGCGTGGAACAGACACGAGTGCTATTTGCACTGTGTATGGCAATTGGAGCACAATAGTGACTCGTCTTACCAGAAAACAACTCTTGCTTTTAGGACAAAAAACTGCGTGTGACTCAACTTCATTTTGGACTAGGAAACAAAAGCTAGCTCGCCTTCCAAGAAACACACTCTGCTTTTGAGAAAAGAGCACTCTTCTACTCTACTGTGTTTCCTATGTGTTCCAAACAGTGAGATTGCTCAGAACAAAAAAACTGTGCCTCCTACACACACGGCCATATCTAGTTCAACTCTGCTTAGGAAACGGACAAGAACAGTAGCAAATATTCAGTCCAATACACTGTACTTGCTGGGAACAGATGCGAGAGCTATTTGCACTGTGTATGGCAATGGGAGCGCAATAGTGACTTTCCTTACCAGAAATCAACTCTTGTTCGTAGGACCAGAAACTGCATGGGATTCAAGTTCATTTAGGACAAGGAAACAAACGCTAGCTCGACTTACAAGAAACACACTCTGCTTTAGAGAAAAGAGCACTCTTCTACTCTTCTGTGTTTCCTATGGGGTCCAAACAGTGAGGTGCTTAGAACAAAAGAACTGTGCTTCCTACACACATGGACCATATCTAGTTCAATTCTGCTTAGGAAACTGACAAGAACAGTAGCTCCTATACAGTCCCATACTCTGTACTTGCTGGGAACAGACGCGAGTGCTATTTGCACTGTGTATGGCATTTGGAGCGCAATAGTGACTCTTCTTACCAGAAAACAACTCTTGCTCGTAGGAGCAAAAACTGCATGAGACTCAACTCCATTTAGGACTGGGAAACAAACGCGAGCTCACCTTACAAGAAACACACTTTGCTTTAGAGAAAAGAGCACTCTTCTACTCTACTGTGTTTCCTAGAGGGCCAGAACAGTGAGCTTGCTCAGAACAAAAAACTGTGCTTCCTACACAAATGGGCCATATCTAATTCAACTCTGCTTAGGAAACTGACAAGAACAGTAGCTCATCTTCAGTCCGATACACTGTACTTGCTGGGAACAGACGCGAGTGTTATTTGCACTGTGTATGGCAATGGGAGCGCAATAGTGACTTTCCTTACCAGAAAACAACTCTTGCTCGTAGGACCAGAAACTGCATGTGATTCAACTCCATTTAAAACTGGGAAACAAACGCTAGCTTGTCTTACAAGAAACACACTCTCTTTTGAGAAAAGAGCACTCTTCTACTCTACTGTGTTTCCTATGGGGTCCGAACAGTGAGCTTGCTCAGAACAAAAGAACTGTGCTTCCTACACACACGGCCATATCTAGTTCAATTCTGCTTAGGAACCTGACAAGAACAGTAGATCCTCTTCAGTCCAATACACTGTACTTGCTGGGATCAGACGCCAGTGCTATTTGTCCTGTGTATGGCAATAGCAGCGCAATCGTGACTATATTTACCATAAAACAACTCTTGCTCATAGGACCAGAAACTGCATGTGATTCCACTCCATTTAGGACTGGGAAACAAACGCCAGCTTGCCTTACAAGAAACACACTCTGCTTTTGAGAAAAGAGCACTCTTCTATTCTACTGTGTTTCCTATGTGTTCCGAGCAGTGAGCTTGCTCAGAACAAAAAAACTGTGCTTCCTACACACACGGCCATATCTAGTTCAAGTCTGCTTAGGAACCTGACAAGAACAGTAGATCCTGTTCAGTCCAATACACTGTACTTGCTGGGAACAGACGCCAGTGCTATTTGTCCTGTGTATGGCAAAGGCAGTTCAATATTGACTCTTCTTACCAGAAAACAACTCTTGCTCTTAGGACCAGAAACTGCATGGGAGTCAACTCCATTTAGGACTGGGAAACAAACGCTAGCTCTCCTTACAAGAAACACACTCTGCTTTTGAGAAAAGAGCACTCTTCTACTCTACTGTGTTTCCTATGGGGTCCAAACAGTGATCTTGCTCAGAATAAAAGAACTGTGCTTCCTACACACACCGACCATATCTAGTTCAACTCTGCTTAGGAAACTGACAAGATCAGTAGCTCCTCTTCAGTCCGATACACTGTACTTGCTGGGAACAGACGCGAGTGCTATTTGCACTGTGTATGGCAATAGGAGTGCAATATTGACTTTCCTTACCAGAAAACAACTCTTGCTCGTAGGACCAGAAACTGCATGTGATTCAACTCCATTTAGGACTGGGAAACAAACGCTAGCTCGCCTTACAAGAAACACACTCTGCTTTTGAGAAAAGAGCACTCTTCTACTCTACTGTGTTTCCTATGGGGTCCGAAGAGTGAGCTTGCTCAGAACAAAAGAACTGTGCTTCCTACAAACATGGCCATATCTAGTTCAATTCTGCTTAGGAACCTGACAAGAACAGTAGCTCTTCTTCAGTCCAATACACTGAACTTGCTGGGAGCAGATGCCAGTGCTATTTGTCCTGTGTATGGCAATGGCAGCGCAATAGTGACTCTTCTTACCAGAAAACAACTCTTGCTCGAAGGACCAGAAACTGCATGTGATTCAACTCTATTTAGGACTGGGAAACAAACGCTAGCTGGCCTTACAAGAAACACACTCTGCTTTAGAGAAAAAGCACTCTTCTACTCTACTGTGTTTCCTATAGGGCCAGAACAGTAAGCTTGCTCAGAACAAAAGAACTGTGCTTCCTACACATGGGCCATATCTAGTTCAACTCTGCTTAGGAAACTGACCAGAACAGTAGCTCCTCTTCAATCCAATACACTTTACTTGCTGGGAACAGACGCGAGTGCTCTTTGCACTGTGTATTGCACAGGAGCGCAATAGTGAATTTCCTTACCAGAAAACAACTCTTGCTGGTAGGACCAGAAAATGCATGTGATTCATCTCCATTTAGGACTGGGAAACAAATGCTAGCTCGCCTGACATGAAACACATTCTGCTTTTGAGAAAAGAGCACTCTTCTACTCTACTGTGTTTCCTATGGGGTCCGAACAGTGAGCTTGCTCAGAACAAAAGAACTGTGCTTCCTACACACACGGGCCATATCTAGTTCAATTCTGGTAGGAAACTGACAAGAACAGTAGCTACTCTTCAGTCCAATACTCTGTACTTTCTGGGAACAGACGCGAGTGCTATTTGCACTTTGTATGGCAATTGGAGCACAATAGTGACTCGTCTTACCAGAAAACAACTCTTGTTTGTAGGACAAAATACTGCATGTGACTCAACTCCATTTAGGACTGAGAACCAAACGCTAGCTCGCCTTACAAGAAACACACTCAGCTTTTGAGAAAAGAGCACTCCTCTACTCTACTGTGTTTCCTATGGGTTCCGAACAGTAAGCTTGCTCAGAACAAAAAACTCTGCTTCCTACACACGGCCATATCTAGTTCAAGTCTGCTTAGGAACCTGACAAGAACAGTAGATCCTCTTCAGTCCAATACACTGTACTTGCTGGGAACAGACGCGTGTGCTATTTGCACTGTGTATGGCAATGGGAGCGCAATAGTGACTTTCCTTATCAGAAAACAATTCTTGTTCATAGGTCCAGAAACTGCATTGATTCAACTCCATATAGGACTGGGAAACAAACGCTAGCTCGCCTAACAAGAAACACACTCTGCTTTTGAGAAAAGAGCACTCTTCTACTCTACTGTGTTTCCTATAGGGCCAGAACAGTGAGCTTGCTCAGAACAAAAGAACTGTGCTTCCTACACACACGGCCATATCTAGTTCAACTCTGCTTAGGAACATGACAAGAACAGTAGATCCTCTTCAGTCCAATATACTGTATATGCTGGGAACAGACGCCAGTGCTATTTGCCATCTGTATGACAATGGGAGCGCAATAGTGACTCTTCTTACCAGAAAACAACTCTTGCTCATAGGACCAGAAACTGCATGTGATTCAACTCCATTTAGGACTGGGAAACAAACACTAGCTCGCCTTACAATAAACACACTCTGATTTAGAGAAAAAATCATTTTTCTACTCTACTGTGTTTCCTAAGTGGTCTGAACAGTGAACTTGCTCAGAACAAAAGAACTGTGCTTTCAACACACACGGCCATATCTAGTTCAATTCTGCTTAGGAACCTGACAAGAACAGTAGATCCTCTTCAGTCCAATACACTGTACTTGCTGGGAACCGACGCCAGTGCTATTTGTCCTGTGTATGGCAATGGCAGCACAATATTGACTCTTCTTACCAGAAAACAACTCTTGCTCGTAGGACCAGAAATTGCATGGGATTCAACTCCATTTAGGACTGGGAAACAAACGCTAGCTCTCCTTACAAGAAACACACTCTGCTTTTGAGAATAGAGCACTCTTCTACTCTACTGTGTTTCCTATGGGGTCCAAACAGTGAGCTTGCTCAGAACAAAAGAACTGTGCTTCCTACACACACCGACCATATCTAGTTCAACTCTGCTTAGGAAACTGACAAGAACAGTAGTTCCTATTCAGTCCAATACACTGTACTTGCTGGGAACAGACGCGAGTGCTATTTGCACTGTGTATGGCAATGGGTGCACAATAGTGACTTTCCTTACCAGAAAATAACTCTTGCTCATAGGACCGGAAAATTGACCTCCATTTAGGACTAGGAAACAAACGCCAGCTCGCCTTACAAGAAACACACTCTGCTTTAGAGAAAAGAGCACTCTTCTACTCTACTGTGTTTCCTATGAGGTCCGAACAGTGAGATTGCTCAGAACAAAAAAACTGTGCTTCCTACACACACTGCCATACTTAGTTCAATTCTGCTTAGGAACCTGAAAAGAACAGTAGATCCTCTTCATTCCAATACACTGTACTGCTGGGAACAGACAACAGTGCTATTTGTCCTGTGTATGGCAATGGCAGCACAATAGTGACTTTTCCTGCCATAAAACAACTCTTCCTCGTAGGACCAGAAACTGCATGTGGTTCAACTCCATTTAGGACTGGGAAACCAAGGCTAGCTCGCCTTACAAGAAACACACTCTGCTTTAGAGAAAAGAGCACTCTTCTACTCTACTGTGTTTCCTATGGGGTTCAAAAAGTGAGCTTGCTCAGAACAAAAGAACTGTGCTTCCTACACACACGGGCCATATCTAGTTGAACTCTGCTTAGGAAACTGACAAGAACAGTAGCTCCTCTTCAGTCCAATACACTATACTTGCTGGGAGTGCTATTTGCACTGTGTATGGCAATGGGAGTGCAATAGTGACTTTCCTTACCAGAAAACAACTCTTGCTCATAGGATCAGAAACTGCATGTGATTCAACTCCATTTAGGACTGGGAAACAAATGCTAGCTCACCTTACAAGAAACACACTCTGCTTTTGAGAAAAGAGCACTCTTCTACTCTACTGTGTTTCCTATGGGGTCCGAACAGTGAGCTTGCTCAGAACAAAAAAACTGTGCTTCCTACACACACGGGCCATATCTAGTTCAATTCTGCTTATAAACCTGACAAGAACAGTAGTTCCTCTTCAGTCCAATACACTGTACTTGCTGGGAACAGACGTGTGTGCTATTTGCACTGTGTATGACAATGGGAGCGAAATAGTGACTTTCCTTATCAGAAAACAATTCTTGCTCGTAGGTCCAGAAACTACATGTGATTCAACTCCATATAGGACTGGGAAACAAACGCTAGCTCGCCTTACAAGAAACACACTCTGCTTTTGAGAAAAGAGCCCTCTTCTACTCTACTGTGTTTCCTATAGGGCCAGAACAGTGAGCTTGCTCGGAACAAAAGAACTGTGCTTCCTACACACACGGGGCATATCTAGTTCAACTCTGCTTAGGAAACTGACAAGATCAGTAGCTCCTCTTCAGTCCGATACACTGTACTTGCTGGGAACAGACGCGAGTGCTATTTGCACTGTGTATGGCAATAGGAGTGCAATAGTGACTTTCCTTACCAGAAAACAACTCTTGCTGGTAGGACCAGAAACTGCATGTGATTCAACTCCATTTAGCACTGGAAAACAAACGCTAGCTCGCCTTACAAGAAACACACTCTGCTTTTGGGAAAAGAGCACTCTTCTACTCTACTGTGTTTCCTATGTGGTCGGAACAGTGAGCTTGCTCAGAACAAAAGAACTGTGCTTCCTACAAACACGGCCATATCTAGTTCAATTCTGCTTAGGAACCTGACAAGAACAGTAGCTCTTCTTCAGTCCAATACACTGAACTTGCTGGGAACAGACGCAAGTGCTATTTGTCCTGTGTATGGCAATGGCAGCGCAATAGTGACTCTTCTTACCAGAAAACAACTCTTGCTCATAGGACCAGAAACTGCATGTGATTCAAATCTATATAGGACTGGGAAACAAACGCTAGCTGGCCTTACAAGAAACACACTCTGCTTTAGAGAAAAAGCACTCTTCTACTCTACTGTGTTTCCTATAGGGCCAGAACAGTAAGCTTGCTCAGAACAAAAGAACTGTGCTTCCTACACATGGGCCATATCTAGTTCAACTCTGCTTAGGAAACTGACCAGAACAGTACCTCCTCTTCAATCCGATACACTGTACTTGCTGGGAACAGATGCGAGTGCTCTTTGCACTGTGTATTGCAATGGGAGCGCAATATTGAATTTCCTTACCAGAAAACAACTCTTGCTGGTAGGACCAGAAACTGCATGTGATTCATCTCCATTTAGGACTGGGAAACAATTGCTAGCTCGCCTTACATGAAACACATTCTGCTTTTGAGAAAAGAGCACTCTTCTACTCTACTGTGTTTCCTATGGGATCCGAAAAGTGAGCTTGCTCAGAACAAAAGAACTGTGCTTCCTACACAAACGGGCCATATCTAGTTCAATTCTGCTTAGGAAACTGACAAGAACAGTAGCTCCTCTTCAGTCCAATACACTGTACTTTCTGGGAACAGACGCGAGTGCTATTTGCACTGTGTATGGCAATTGGAGCACAATAGTGACTCGTCTTACCAGAAAACAACTCTTGCTTGTAGGACAAAATACTGCATGTGACTCAACTCCATTTAGGACTGACAACCAAACGCTAGCTCGCCTAACAAGAAACACACTCTGCTTTTGAGAAAAGAGCACTCTTCTACTCTACTGTGTTTCCTATGGGTTCCGAACAGTAAGCTTGCTCAGAACAAAAAAACTGTGCTTCCTACACATGGCCATATCTAGTTCAAGTCTGCTTAGGAACCTGACAAGAAAGGTAGATCCTCTTCAGTCCAATACACTGTACTTGCTGGGAACAGACGCGTGTGCTATTTGCACTGTGTATGGCAATGGGAGCGCAATAGTGACTTTCCTTATCAGAAAACAATTCTTGCTCATAGGTCCAGAAACTGCATGTGATTCAACTCCATATAGGACTGGGAAACAAACGCTAGGTCGCCTTACAAGAAACACACTCTGCTTTTGAGAAAAGAGCACTCTTCTACTCTACTGTGTTTCCTATAGGGCCAGAACAGTGAGCTTGCTCAGAACAAAAGAACTGTGCTTCCTACACACACGGCCATATCTAGTTCAACTCTGCTTAGGAACATGACAAGAACAGTAGATCCTATTCAGTCCAATACACTGTACATGCTGGGAACAGACGCCAGTGCTATTTGCCATCTGTATGACAATGGGAGCACAATAGTGACTCTTCTTACCAGAACACAACTCTTGCTCATAGGACCAGAAACTGCATGTGATTCAACTCCATTTAGGACTGGGAAACAAACACTAGCTCGCCTTACAATAAACACACTCTGATTTAGAGAAAAAATCATTTTCTACTCTACTGTGTTTCCTAAGTGGTCCGAACAGTGAACTTGCTCAGAACAAAAGAACTGTGCTTTAAACACACACGGCCATATCTAGTTCAATTCTGCTTAGGAACCTGACAAGAACAGTAGATCCTGTTCAGTCCAATACACTGTACTTCCTGGGAACCGACGCCAGTGCTATTTGTCCTGTGTATGGCAATGGCAGCACAATATTGACTCTTCTTACCAGAAAACAACTCTTGCTCGTAGGACCAGAAATTGCATGGCATTCAACTCCATTTAGGACTGGGAAACAAACGCTAGCTCTCCTTATAAGAAACACACTCTGCTTTTGAGAATAGAGCACTCTTCTACTCTACTGTGTTTCCTATGGGGTCCAAACAGTGAGCTTGCTCAGAACAAAAGAACTGTGCTTCCTAAACACACCGACCATATCTAGTTCAACTCTGCTTAGGAAACTGACAAGAACAGTAGTTCCCATTCAGTCCAATACACTGTACTTGCTGGGAACAGACGCGAGTGCTATTTGCACTGTGTATGGCAATGGGTGCACAATAGTGACTTTCCTTACCAGAAAACAACTCTTGCTCATAGGACCGGAAAGTGCCTGTGATTGAACTCCATTTAGGACTAGGAAACAAACGCCAGCTTGCCTTACAAGAAACACACTCTGCTTTAGAGAAAAGAGAACTCTTCTACTCTACTGTGTTTCCTATGAGGTCCGAACAGTGAGATTGCTCAGAACAAAAAAACTGTGCTTCCTACACACACCGCCATACTTAGTTCAATTCTGCTTAGGAACCTGAAAAGAACAGTAGATCATCTTCATTCCAATACACTGTACTGCTGGGAACAGACAACAGTGCTATTTGTCCTGTGTATTTCAATGGCAGCACAATAGTGACTTTTCCTGCCATAAAACAACTCTTCCTCGTAGGACCAGAAACTGCATGTGATTCAACTCCATTTAGGACTGGGAAACCAAGGCTAGCTCGCCTTACAAGAAACACACTCTGCTTTAGAGAAAAGAGCACTCTTCTACTCTACTGTGTTTCCTATGGGGTCCGAATTATGAGCTTGCTCATAACAAAAGAACTGTGCTTCCTACACACACGGGCCATATCTAGTTCAACTCTGCTTAGGAAACTGACAAGAACAGTAGCTCCTCTTCAGTCCAATACACTATACTTGCTGGGAGTGCTATTTGCACTGTATATGGCAATGGGAGTGCAATAGTGACTTTCTTCCCAGAAATCAACTCTTGTTCGTAGGACCAGAAACTGCATGGGATTCAAGTTCATTTAGGACAAGGAAACAAACGCTAGCTCGACTTACAAGAAACACACTCTGCTTTAGAGAAAAGAGCACTCTTCTACTCTTCTGTGTTTCCTATGGGGTCCAAACAGTGAGGTGCTTAGAACAAAAGAACTGTGCTTCCTACACACATGGACCATATCTAGTTCAATTCTGCTTAGGAAACTGACAAGAACAGTAGCTCCTATACAGTCCCATACTCTGTACTTGCTGGGAACAGACGCGAGTGCTATTTGCACTGTGTATGGCATTTGGAGCGCAATAGTGACTCTTCTTACCAGAAAACAACTCTTGCTCGTAGGAGCAAAAACTGCATGAGACTCAACTCCATTTAGGACTGGGAAACAAACGCGAGCTCACCTTACAAGAAACACACTTTGCTTTAGAGAAAAGAGCACTCTTCTACTCTACTGTGTTTCCTAGAGGGCCAGAACAGTGAGCTTGCTCAGAACAAAAAACTGTGCTTCCTACACAAATGGGCCATATCTAATTCAACTCTGCTTAGGAAACTGACAAGAACAGTAGCTCATCTTCAGTCCGATACACTGTACTTGCTGGGAACAGACGCGAGTGCTATTTGCACTGTGTATGGCAATGGGAGCGCAATAGTGACTTTCCTTACCAGAAAACAACTCTTGCTCGTAGGACCAGAAACTGCATGTGATTCAACTCCATTTAAAACTGGGAAACAAACGCTAGCTTGTCTTACAAGAAACACACTCTCTTTTGAGAAAAGAGCACTCTTCTACTCTACTGTGTTTCCTATGGGGTCCGAACAGTGAGCTTGCTCAGAACAAAAGAACTGTGCTTCCTACACACACGGCCATATCTAGTTCAATTCTGCTTAGGAACCTGACAAGAACAGTAGATCCTCTTCAGTCCAATACACTGTACTTGCTGGGATCAGACGCCAGTGCTATTTGTCCTGTGTATGGCAATAGCAGCGCAATCGTGACTATATTTACCATAAAACAACTCTTGCTCATAGGACCAGAAACTGCATGTGATTCCACTCCATTTAGGACTGGGAAACAAACGCCAGCTTGCCTTACAAGAAACACACTCTGCTTTTGAGAAAAGAGCACTCTTCTATTCTACTGTGTTTCCTATGTGTTCCGAGCAGTGAGCTTGCTCAGAACAAAAAAACTGTGCTTCCTACACACACGGCCATATCTAGTTCAAGTCTGCTTAGGAACCTGACAAGAACAGTAGATCCTGTTCAGTCCAATACACTGTACTTGCTGGGAACAGACGCCAGTGCTATTTGTCCTGTGTATGGCAAAGGCAGTTCAATATTGACTCTTCTTACCAGAAAACAACTCTTGCTCTTAGGACCAGAAACTGCATGGGAGTCAACTCCATTTAGGACTGGGAAACAAACGCTAGCTCTCCTTACAAGAAACACACTCTGCTTTTGAGAAAAGAGCACTCTTCTACTCTACTGTGTTTCCTATGGGGTCCAAACAGTGATCTTGCTCAGAATAAAAGAACTGTGCTTCCTACACACACCGACCATATCTAGTTCAACTCTGCTTAGGAAACTGACAAGATCAGTAGCTCCTCTTCAGTCCGATACACTGTACTTGCTGGGAACATACGCGAGTGCTATTTGCACTGTGTATGGCAATAGGAGTGCAATATTGACTTTCCTTACCAGAAAACAACTCTTGCTCGTAGGACCAGAAACTGCATGTGATTCAACTCCATTTAGGACTGGGAAACAAACGCTAGCTCGCCTTACAAGAAACACACTCTGCTTTTGAGAAAAGAGCACTCTTCTACTCTACTGTGTTTCCTATGGGGTCCGAAGAGTGAGCTTGCTCAGAACAAAAGAACTGTGCTTCCTACAAACATGGCCATATCTAGTTCAATTCTGCTTAGGAACCTGACAAGAACAGTAGCTCTTCTTCAGTCCAATACACTGAACTTGCTGGGAGCAGATGCCAGTGCTATTTGTCCTGTGTATGGCAATGGCAGCGCAATAGTGACTCTTCTTACCAGAAAACAACTCTTGCTCGAAGGACCAGAAACTGCATGTGATTCAACTCTATTTAGGACTGGGAAACAAACGCTAGCTGGCCTTACAAGAAACACACTCTGCTTTAGAGAAAAAGCACTCTTCTACTCTACTGTGTTTCCTATAGGGCCAGAACAGTAAGCTTGCTCAGAACAAAAGAACTGTGCTTCCTACACATGGGCCATATCTAGTTCAACTCTGCTTAGGAAACTGACCAGAACAGTAGCTCCTCTTCAATCCAATACACTGTACTTGCTGGGAACAGACGCGAGTGCTCTTTGCACTGTGTATTGCACAGGAGCGCAATAGTGAATTTCCTTACCAGAAAACAACTCTTGCTGGTAGGACCAGAAAATGCATGTGATTCATCTCCATTTAGGACTGGGAAACAAATGCTAGCTCGCCTGACATGAAACACATTCTGCTTTTGAGAAAAGAGCACTCTTCTACTCTACTGTGTTTCCTATGGGGTCCGAACAGTGAGCTTGCTCAGAACAAAAGAACTGTGCTTCCTACACACACGGGCCATATCTAGTTCAATTCTGGTAGGAAACTGACAAGAACAGTAGCTACTCTTCAGTCCAATACTCTGTACTTTCTGGGAACAGACGCGAGTGCTATTTGCACTTTGTATGGCAATTGGAGCACAATAGTGACTCGTCTTTCCAGAAAACAACTCTTGTTTGTAGGACAAAATACTGCATGTGACTCAACTCCATTTAGGACTGAGAACCAAAGGCTAGCTCGCCTTACAAGAAACACACTCAGCTTTTGAGAAAAGAGCACTCCTCTACTCTACTGTGTTTCCTATGGGTTCCGAACAGTAAGCTTGCTCAGAACAAAAAACTCTGCTTCCTACACACGGCCATATCTAGTTCAAGTCTGCTTAGGAACCTGACAAGAACAGTAGATCCTCTTCAGTCCAATACACTGTACTTGCTGGGAACAGACGCGTGTGCTATTTGCACTGTGTATGGCAATGGGAGCGCAATAGTGACTTTCCTTATCAGAAAACAATTTTTGTTCATAGGTCCAGAAACTGCATTGATTCAACTCCATATAGGACTGGGAAACAAACGCTAGCTCGCCTAACAAGAAACACACTCTGCTTTTGAGAAAAGAGCACTCTTCTACTCTACTGTGTTTCCTATAGGGCCAGAACAGTGAGCTTGCTCAGAACAAAAGAACTGTGCTTCCTACACACACGGCCATATCTAGTTCAACTCTGCTTAGGAACATGACAAGAACAGTAGATCCTCTTCAGTCCAATATACTGTACATGCTGGGAACAGACGCCAGTGCTATTTGCCATCTGTATGACAATGGGAGCGCAATAGTGACTCTTCTTACCAGAAAACAACTCTTGCTCATAGGACCAGAAACTGCATGTGATTCAACTCCATTTAGGACTGGGAAACAAACACTAGCTCGCCTTACAATAAACACACTCTGATTTAGAGAAAAAATCATTTTTCTACTCTACTGTGTTTCCTAAGTGGTCTGAACAGTGAACTTGCTCAGAACAAAAGAACTGTGCTTTCAACACACACGGCCATATCTAGTTCAATTCTGCTTAGGAACCTGACAAGAACAGTAGATCCTCTTCAGTCCAATACACTGTACTTGCTGGGAACCGACGCCAGTGCTATTTGTCCTGTGTATGGCAATGGCAGCACAATATTGACTCTTCTTACCAGAAAACAACTCTTGCTCGTAGGACCAGAAATTGCATGGGATTCAACTCCATTTAGGACTGGGAAACAAACGCTAGCTCTCCTTACAAGAAACACACTCTGCTTTTGAGAATAGAGCACTCTTCTACTCTACTGTGTTTCCTATGGGGTCCAAACAGTGAGCTTGCTCAGAACAAAAGAACTGTGCTTCCTACACACACCGACCATATCTAGTTCAACTCTGCTTAGGAAACTGACAAGAACAGTAGTTCCTATTCAGTCCAATACACTGTACTTGCTGGGAACAGACGCGAGTGCTATTTGCACTGTGTATGGCAATGGGTGCACAATAGTGACTTTCCTTACCAGAAAATAACTCTTGCTCATAGGACCGGAAAATTGACCTCCATTTAGGACTAGGAAACAAACGCCAGCTCGCCTTACAAGAAACACACTCTGCTTTAGAGAAAAGAGCACTCTTCTACTCTACTGTGTTTCCTATGAGGTCCGAACAGTGAGATTGCTCAGAACAAAAAAACTGTGCTTCCTACACACACTGCCATACTTAGTTCAATTCTGCTTAGGAACCTGAAAAGAACAGTAGATCCTCTTCATTCCAATACACTGTACTGCTGGGAACAGACAACAGTGCTATTTGTCCTGTGTATGGCAATGGCAGCACAATAGTGACTTTTCCTGCCATAAAACAACTCTTCCTCGTAGGACCAGAAACTGCATGTGGTTCAACTCCATTTAGGACTGGGAAACCAAGGCTAGCTCGCCTTACAAGAAACACACTCTGCTTTAGAGAAAAGAGCACTCTTCTACTCTACTGTGTTTCCTATGGGGTTCAAAAAGTGAGCTTGCTCAGAACAAAAGAACTGTGCTTCCTACACACACGGGCCATATCTAGTTGAACTCTGCTTAGGAAACTGACAAGAACAGTAGCTCCTCTTCAGTCCAATACACTATACTTGCTGGGAGTGCTATTTGCACTGTGTATGGCAATGGGAGTGCAATAGTGACTTTCCTTACCAGAAAACAACTCTTGCTCATAGGATCAGAAACTGCATGTGATTCAACTCCATTTAGGACTGGGAAACAAATGCTAGCTCACCTTACAAGAAACACACTCTGCTTTTGAGAAAAGAGCACTCTTCTACTCAACTGTGTTTCCTATGTGGTCCGAACAGTGAGCTTGCTCAGAACAAAAAAACTGTGCTTCCTACACACACGGGCCATATCTAGTTCAATTCTGCTTATAAACCTGACAAGAACAGTAGTTCCTCTTCAGTCCAATACACTGTACTTGCTGGGAACAGACGTGTGTGCTATTTGCACTGTGTATGACAATGGGAGCGAAATAGTGACTTTCCTTATCAGAAAACAATTCTTGCTCGTAGGTCCAGAAACTACATGTGATTCAACTCCATATAGGACTGGGAAACAAACGCTAGCTCGCCTTACAAGAAACACACTCTGCTTTTGAGAAAAGAGCCCTCTTCTACTCTACTGTGTTTCCTATAGGGCCAGAACAGTGAGCTTGCTCGGAACAAAAGAACTGTGCTTCCTACACACACGGGGCATATCTAGTTCAACTCTGCTTAGGAAACTGACAAGATCAGTAGCTCCTCTTCAGTCCGATACACTGTACTTGCTGGGAACAGACGCGAGTGCTATTTGCACTGTGTATGGCAATAGGAGTGCAATAGTGACTTTCCTTACCAGAAAACAACTCTTGCTGGTAGGACCAGAAACTGCATGTGATTCAACTCCATTTAGCACTGGAAAACAAACGCTAGCTCGCCTTACAAGAAACACACTCTGCTTTTGGGAAAAGAGCACTCTTCTACTCTACTGTGTTTCCTATGTGGTCGGAACAGTGAGCTTGCTCAGAACAAAAGAACTGTGCTTCCTACAAACACGGCCATATCTAGTTCAATTCTGCTTAGGAACCTGACAAGAACAGTAGCTCTTCTTCAGTCCAATACACTGAACTTGCTGGGAACAGACGCAAGTGCTATTTGTCCTGTGTATGGCAATGGCAGCGCAATAGTGACTCTTCTTACCAGAAAACAACTCTTGCTCATAGGACCAGAAACTGCATGTGATTCAAATCTATATAGGACTGGGAAACAAATGCTAGCTGGCCTTACAAGAAACACACTCTGCTTTAGAGAAAAAGCACTCTTCTACTCTACTGTGTTTCCTATAGGGCCAGAACAGTAAGCTTGCTCAGAACAAAAGAACTGTGCTTCCTACACATGGGCCATATCTAGTTCAACTCTGCTTAGGAAACTGACCAGAACAGTACCTCCTCTTCAATCCGATACACTGTACTTGCTGGGAACAGATGCGAGTGCTCTTTGCACTGTGTATTGCAATGGGAGCGCAATATTGAATTTCCTTACCAGAAAACAACTCTTGCTGGTAGGACCAGAAACTGCATGTGATTCATCTCCATTTAGGACTGGGAAACAAATGCTAGCTCGCCTTACATGAAACACATTCTGCTTTTGAGAAAAGAGCACTCTTCTACTCTACTGTGTTTCCTATGGGATCCGAAAAGTGAGCTTGCTCAGAACAAAAGAACTGTGCTTCCTACACAAACGGGCCATATCTAGTTCAATTCTGCTTAGGAAACTGACAAGAACAGTAGCTCCTCTTCAGTCCAATACACTGTACTTTCTGGGAACAGACGCGAGTGCTATTTGCACTGTGTATGGCAATTGGAGCACAATAGTGACTCGTCTTACCAGAAAACAACTCTTGCTTGTAGGACAAAATACTGCATGTGACTCAACTCCATTTAGGACTGACAACCAAACGCTAGCTCGCCTAACAAGAAACACACTCTGCTTTTGAGAAAAGAGCACTCTTCTACTCTACTGTGTTTCCTATGGGTTCCGAACAGTAAGCTTGCTCAGAACAAAAAAACTGTGCTTCCTACACATGGCCATATCTAGTTCAAGTCTGCTTAGGAACCTGACAAGAAAGGTAGATCCTCTTCAGTCCAATACACTGTACTTGCTGGGAACAGACGCGTGTGCTATTTGCACTGTGTATGGCAATGGGAGCGCAATAGTGACTTTCCTTATCAGAAAACAATTCTTGCTCATAGGTCCAGAAACTGCATGTGATTCAACTCCATATAGGACTGGGAAACAAACGCTAGGTCGCCTTACAAGAAACAAACTCTGCTTTTGAGAAAAGAGCACTCTTCTACTCTACTGTGTTTCCTATAGGGCCAGAACAGTGAGCTTGCTCAGAACAAAAGAACTGTGCTTCCTACACACACGGCCATATCTAGTTCAACTCTGCTTAGGAACATGACAAGAACAGTAGATCCTATTCAGTCCAATACACTGTACATGCTGGGAACAGACGCCAGTGCTATTTGCCATCTGTATGACAATGGGAGCACAATAGTGACTCTTCTTACCAGAACACAACTCTTGCTCATAGGACCAGAAACTGCATGTGATTCAACTCCATTTAGGACTGGGAAACAAACACTAGCTCGCCTTACAATAAACACACTCTGATTTAGAGAAAAAATCATTTTCTACTCTACTGTGTTTCCTAAGTGGTCCGAACAGTGAACTTGCTCAGAACAAAAGAACTGTGCTTTAAACACACACGGCCATATCTAGTTCAATTCTGCTTAGGAACCTGACAAGAACAGTAGATCCTGTTCAGTCCAATACACTGTACTTCCTGGGAACCGACGCCAGTGCTATTTGTCCTGTGTATGGCAATGGCAGCACAATATTGACTCTTCTTACCAGAAAACAACTCTTGCTCGTAGGACAAGAAATTGCATGGCATTCAACTCCATTTAGGACTGGGAAACAAACGCTAGCTCTCCTTATAAGAAACACACTCTGCTTTTGAGAATAGAGCACTCTTCTACTCTACTGTGTTTCCTATGGGGTCCAAACAGTGAGCTTGCTCAGAACAAAAGAACTGTGCTTCCTAAACACACCGACCATATCTAGTTCAACTCTGCTTAGGAAACTGACAAGAACAGTAGTTCCCATTCAGTCCAATACACTGTACTTGCTGGGAACAGACGCGAGTGCTATTTGCACTGTGTATGGCAATGGGTGCACAATAGTGACTTTCCTTACCAGAAAACAACTCTTGCTCATAGGACCGGAAAGTGCCTGTGATTGAACTCCATTTAGGACTAGCAAACAAACGCCAGCTTGCCTTACAAGAAACACACTCTGCTTTAGAGAAAAGAGAACTCTTCTACTCTACTGTGTTTCCTATGAGGTCCGAACAGTGAGATTGCTCAGAACAAAAAAACTGTGCTTCCTACACACACCGCCATACTTAGTTCAATTCTGCTTAGGAACCTGAAAAGAACAGTAGATCATCTTCATTCCAATACACTGTACTGCTGGGAACAGACAACAGTGCTATTTGTCCTGTGTATTTCAATGGCAGCACAATAGTGACTTTTCCTGCCATAAAACAACTCTTCCTCGTAGGACCAGAAACTGCATGTGATTCAACTCCATTTAGGACTGGGAAACCAAGGCTAGCTCGCCTTACAAGAAACACACTCTGCTTTAGAGAAAAGAGCACTCTTCTACTCTACTGTGTTTCCTATGGGGTCCGAATTATGAGCTTGCTCATAACAAAAGAACTGTGCTTCCTACACACACGGGCCATATCTAGTTCAACTCTGCTTAGGAAACTGACAAGAACAGTAGCTCCTCTTCAGTCCAATACACTATACTTGCTGGGAGTGCTATTTGCACTGTATATGGCAATGGGAGTGCAATAGTGACTTTCTTCCCAAGAAAACAACTCTTGCTCGTAGGATCAGAAACTGCATGTGATTCAACTCCATTTAGGACTGGGAAACAAATGCTAGCTCGCCTTACAAGAAACACACTCTGCTTTTGAGAAAAAGGCACTCTTCTACTCTACTGTGTTTCCTATGGGGTCCAAACAGTGAGCTTGCTCAGAACAAAGGAACTGTAATTCCTACACGAACGGGCCATATCTAGTTCAACTCTGCTTAGGAAACTGACAAGAACAGTAGCTCCTCTTCAGTCCGATACACTGTACTTGCTGGGAACAGACGCGAGTGCTATTTGCACTGTGTATGGCAATGGGAGCGCAATAGTGACTTTCCTTACCGGAAACCAACTCTTGCTCGTAGGACGAGAAACTGCATGTGATTCAACTCCATTTAGGACTGGGAAACAAACGCTAGCTCGCCTTACAAGAAACACATTCTGCTTTAGAGAAAAGAGCACTCACCTACTCTACTGTGTTTCCTATAGGGCCAGAACACTGAGCTTGCTCAGAACAAAAGAACTCTGCTTCCTACACACACCGACCATATCTAGTTCAACTCTGCTTAGGAAACTGACAAGAACAGTAGCTCCTCTTCAGTCCGATACACTGTACTTGCTGGGAACAGACGCGAGTGCTATTTGCACTGTGTACGGCGATGAGAGCACAATAGTGACTTTCCTTACCAGAAAACAACTCTTGCTCGTAGGACCAGAAACTGCATGTGATTCAACTCCATTTAGGACTGGGAAACAAACGCTAGCTCGCCTTACAAGAAACACACTCTGCTTTAGAGAAAAGAGCACTCTTCTACTCTACTGTGTTTCCTATAGGGCCAGAACAGTGAGCTTGCTCAGAACAAAAGATCTGTGCTTCCTACACACATGGGCCATATCTAGTTCAACTCTGCTTAGGAACCTGACAAGAACAGTAGATCCTCTTCAGTCCAATACACTGTACTTGCTGGGAACAGACGCCAGTGCTATTTGTCCTGTGTATGGCAATGGCAGCGCAATAGTGACACTTCTTACGAGAAAACAACTCTTGCTCGTAGGACCAGAAACTGCATGTGATTCAACTCCACTTAGGACTGAGAAGCAAACGCTAGCTTGCCTTACCAGAAACACACTCTGCTTTTGAGAAAAGAGCACTCTTCTACTCTACTGTGTTTCCTATGGGTTCCAAACAGTGAGCTTGCTCAGAACAAAAGAACTGTGCTTCCTACACACACGGGACATATCTCATTCAACTCTGCTTAGGAAACTGACAAGAACAGTAGCTTCTCTTCAGTCCGATACACTGTTCTTGCTGAGAACAGACGCGAGTGCCATTTGCAATGTGTATGACCATGGGAGCGCAATAGTGACTTTCCTTACCAGAAAACAACTCTTGCTCGTAGGACCAGAACCTGCATGTGATTCAACTCCATTTAGGACTGGGAAAAAAACGCTAGCTCGTCTTTCAAGAAACACACTCTGCTTTTGAGAAAAGAGCACTCTTCTACTCTACTGTGTTTCCTACAGGGCCAGAAGAGTGAGCTTGCTCAGAACAAAAGAAGTGTACTTCCTACACACAGGGCCATATCTAGTTCAACTCTGCTTAGGAACATGACAAGAACAGTAGATCCTCTTCAGTCCAATACACTGTACATGCTGGGAACAGACGCCAGTGCTATTTGCACTGTGTATGACAATGGGAGCACAATAGTGACTCTTCTTACCAGAAAACAACTCTTGCTCATAGGACCAGAAACTTCATGTGATTCGACTCCATTTAGGACTGTGAAACAAACACTAGCTCGTCTTACAAGAAACACACTCTGCTTTAGAGAAAAGAGCACTCTTCTACTCTTCTGTGATTCCTATGAGGTCCGAACAATGAGCTTGCTCAGAACAAAAAAACTGTGCTTCCTACACACACCGCCATACTTAGTTCAATTCTGCTTAGGTACCTGACAAGAACAGTAGCTCCTCTTCAGTCCAATACACTGTACTGCTGGAAAGAGACAACAGTGCTATTTGTCTTGTGTATGGCAATGGCAGCGCAATAGTGACTCTTCTTACCAGAAAACAACTCTTGCTCGTAGGACGAGAAACTGCATGTCATTCAACTCCACTTAGGACTGGGAAACAAACGCTAGCTTGCCTTACAAGAAACACTCTCTGCTTTAGAGAAAAGAGCACACTTCGACTCTACTGTGTTTCCTATAGGGCCAGAACAGTGAGCTTGCCCAGAACCAAAGAACTGTGCTTCCTACACACACGGGCCATATCTAGTTCAACTCTGCTTAGGAAACTGACAAGAACAGTACCTCCTCTTCAGTTCAATACACTGTACTTGCTGGGAACAGATGCGAGTGCTATTTGCACTGTGTATGGCAAGGGGAGTGCAATAGTGACTTTCTTCCCCAGAAAACAACTCTTGCTCGTAGGACCAGAAACTGCATGTGATTCAACTCCATTTAGGACTGGGAAACAAATGCTAGCTCGCCTTACATGAAACACATTCTGCTTTTGAGAAAAGAGCACTCTTCTACTCTACTGTGTTTCCTATGGGGTCTGAACAGTGAGCTTGCTCAGAACAAAGGAACTGTGCTTCCTACACGAACGGGCCATATCTGGTTCAACTCTGCTTAGGAAACTGACAAGAACAGTAGCTCCTCTTCAGTCTGATACACTGTACTTGCTGGGAACAGACGCGAGTGCTATTTGCACTGTGTATGGCAATTGGAGCACAATAGTGTCTTTCCTTACCGCAAAACAACTCTTGCTCGTAGGACCAGAACCTGCATGTGATTCAACTCCATTTAGGACTGGGAAACAAACGCTAGCTCGCCTTACAAGAAACACACTCTGCTTTAGAGAAAAGAGCACTCTTCTACTCTACTGTGTTTCCTATAGGGCCAGAACAGTGCGCTTGCTCAGAACAAAAGAACTGTTCTTCCTACACACACGGGCAATATCTAGTTCAACTCTGCATAGGAAACTGACAAGAACAGTAGCTCCTCTTCAGTTCAATACACTGTACTTGCTGGGAACAGATGCGAATGCTATTTGCACTGTGTATGGCAATGGGAGTGCAATAGTGACTTTCCTTACCAGAAAAAAAACTCTTGCTCGTAGGACCAGAAACTGCATGTGATTCCACTCCATTTAAAACTAGGAAACAAACGCTAGCTCGCCTTGCAAGAAACACACTCTGCTTTAGAGAAAAGAGCACTCTTCTACTCTTCTGTGATTCCTATAAGGTCCGAACAGTGAGCTTGCTCAGAACAAAAAAACTGTGCTTCTTACACACACCGCCATACTTAGTTCAATTCTGCTTAGGTACCTGACAAGAACAGTAGCTCCTCTTCAGTCCAATACACTGTACTGCTGGAAACAGACAACAGTGCTATTTGTCCTGTGTATGGCAATGGCAGCGCAATAGTGCCTCTTCTTACCAGAAAACAACTCTTGCTCATAGGACCAGAAACTGCATGTCATTCAACTCCATTTAGGACTGGGAAACAAACGCTAGCTTGCCTTACAAGAAACACTCTCTGCTTTAGAGAAAAGAGAACACTTCGACTCTACTGTGTTTCCTACTGGGCCAGAACAGTGAGCTTGCCCAGAACAAAAGAACTGTGCTTCCTACACACACGGGCCATATCTAGTTCAACTCTGCTTAGGAAACTGACAAGAACAGTAGCTCCTCTTCAGTTCAATACACTGTACTTGCTGGGAACAGATGCGAGTGCTATTTGCACTGTGTATGGCAATGGGAGTGCAATACTGACTTTCTTCCCCAGAAAACAACTCTTGCTAGTAGAACCAGAAACTACATGTGATTCAACTCCATTTAGGACTGGGAAACAAATGCTAGCTCGCTTTACATGAAACACATTCTGCTTTTGAGAAAAGAGCACTCTTCTACTCTACTGTGTTTCCTATGGGGTCCGAACAGTGAGCTTGCTCAGAACAAAAGAACTCTGCTTCCTACACGAACGGGCCATATCTAGTTCAACTCTGCTTAGGAAACTGACAAGAACAGTAGCTCTTCTTCAGTCCGATACACTGTACTTGCTGGGAACAGACGCGAGTGCTATTTGCACTGTGTATGGCAATGGCAGCGCAATAGTGACTCTTCTTACCAGAAAACAGCTCTTGCATGTAGGACCAGAAACTGCATGTGATTCAACTCCATTTAGGACTGGAAAACAAACGCTAGCTCGCCTTACAAGAAACACACTCTGCTTTTGAGAAAAGAGCACTCTTCAATTCTACTGTGTTTCCTATGTGTTCCCAACAGTGAGCTTGCTCAGAACAAAAAAACTGTGCTTCCTACACCCACGGGCCATATCTAGTTCAACTCTTCTTAGGAACCTGACAAGTTTAGTAGATCCTCTTCAGTCCAATACACTGTACTTGCTGGGAACAGACGCCAGTGCTATTTGTCCTTTGTATGGCAATTGCAGCGCAACAGTGACTCTTCTTTCCATAAAACAACTCTTGCTCGTAGGACCAGAAACTGCATGTGATTCAACTCCATTTAGAACTGGAAAAGAAAGGCTAGCTCGCCTTACAAGAAACACACTCTGCTTTAGAGAAAAGAGCACTCTTCTACTGTACTGTGTTTCCTATAGGGCCAGAACAGTGAGATTACTCAGAACAAAAGAACTGTGCTTCCTACACACACCGCCATACTTAGTTCAATTCTGCTTAGGTACCTGACAAGAACAGTAGCTCCTCTTCAGACCAATACACTGTACTGCTGGAAAGAGACAACAGTGCTATTTGTCCTGTGTATGGCAATGGCAGCGCAATAGTGACTCTTCTTACCAGAAAACAACTCTTGCTCGTAGGACCAGAAACTGCATGTCATTCAACTCCATTTAGGACTGGGAAACAAATGCTAGCTCGCCTTACAAGAAACACACTCTGCTTTAGAGAAAAGAGCACTCTTCTACTCTACTGTGTTTCCTATAGGTCCAGAACAGTGAGCTTGCTCAGAACAAAAGAACTGTGCTTCATACACACACGGGCCATATCTACTTCAACTCTGCTTAGGAAACTAACAAGAACAGTAGCTCCTCTTCAGTCCGATAAACTGTACTTGCTGGGAACAGACGTGAGTGCTATTTGCACTGTGTATGACCATGGGAGCACAATAGTGACTTTCCTTACCAGAAAACAACTCTTGCTCGTAGGACCAGAAACTGCATATGATTCAACTCCATTTAGGACTGAGAAACAAATGCTAGCTCGCCTTACAAGAAACACACTCTGCTTTAGAGAAAAGAGCACTCTTCTACTCTACTGTGTTTCCTATAGGTCCAGAACAGTGAGCTTGCTCAGAACAAAGGAACTGTGCTTCCTACACGAACGGGCCATATCTAGTTCAACTCTGCTTAGGAAACTGACAAGAACAGTAGCTCCTCTTCAGTCCGATACACTGTACTTGCTGGGAACAGACGCGAGTGCTATTTGCACTGTGTATGGCAATGGGAGCGCAATAGTGACTTTCCTTACCGGAAACCAACTCTTGCTCGTAGGACGAGAAACTGCATGTGATTCAACTCCATTTAGGACAGGGAAACAAACGCTAGCTCGCCTTACAAGAAACACATTCTGCTTTAGAGAAAAGAGCACTCACCTACTCTACTGTGTTTCCTATAGGGCCAGAACACTGAGCTTGCTCAGAACAAAAGAACTCTGCTTCCTACACACACCGACCATATCTAGTTCAACTCTGCTTAGGAAACTGACAAGAACAGTAGCTCCTCTTCAGTCCGATACACTGTACTTGCTGGGAACAGACGCGAGTGCTATTTGCACTGTGTACGGCAATGAGAGCACAATAGTGACTTTCCTTACCAGAAAACAACTCTTGCTCGTAGGACCAGAAACTGCATGTGATTCAACTCCATTTAGGACTGGGAAACAAACGCTAGCTCGCCTTACAAGAAACACACTCTGCTTTAGAGAAAAGAGCACTCTTCTACTCTACTGTGTTTCCTATAGGGCCAGAACAGTGAGCTTGCTCAGAACAAAAGATCTGTGCTTCCTACACACATGGGCCATATCTAGTTCAACTCTGCTTAGGAACCTGACAAGAACAGTAGATCCTCTTCAGTCCAATACACTGTACTTGCTGGGAACAGACGCCAGTGCTATTTGTCCTGTGTATGGCAATGGCAGCGCAATAGTGACACTTCTTACGAGAAAACAACTCTTGCTCGTAGGACCAGAAACTGCATGTGATTCAACTCCACTTAGGACTGAGAAGCAAACGCTAGCTTGCCTTACCAGAAACACACTCTGCTTTTGAGAAAAGAGCACTCTTCTACTCTACTGTGTTTCCTATGGGTTCCAAACAGTGAGCTTGCTCAGAACAAAAGAACTGTGCTTCCTACACACACGGGACATATCTCATTCAACTCTGCTTAGGAAACTGACAAGAACAGTAGCTTCTCTTCAGTCCGATACACTGTTCTTGCTGAGAACAGACGCGAGTGCCATTTGCAATGTGTATGACCATGGGAGCGCAATAGTGACTTTCCTTACCAGAAAACAACTCTTGCTCGTAGGACCAGAACCTGCATGTGATTCAACTCCATTTAGGACTGGGAAAAAAACGCTAGCTCGTCTTTCAAGAAACACACTCTGCTTTTGAGAAAAGAGCACTCTTCTACTCTACTGTGTTTCCTACAGGGCCAGAAGAGTGAGCTTGCTCAGAACAAAAGAAGTGTACTTCCTACACACAGGGCCATATCTAGTTCAACTCTGCTTAGGAACATGACAAGAACAGTAGATCCTCTTCAGTCCAATACACTGTACATGCTGGGAACAGACGCCAGTGCTATTTGCACTGTGTATGACAATGGGAGCACAATAGTGACTCTTCTTACCAGAAAACAACTCTTGCTCATAAGACCAGAAACTTCATGTGATTCGACTCCATTTAGGACTGTGAAACAAACACTAGCTCGTCTTACAAGAAACACACTCTGCTTTAGAGAAAAGAGCACTCTTCTACTCTTCTGTGATTCCTATGAGGTCCGAACAATGAGCTTGCTCAGAACAAAAAAACTGTGCTTCCTACACACACCACCATACTTAGTTCAATTCTGCTTAGGTACCTGACAAGAACAGTAGCTCCTCTTCAGTCCAATACACTGTACTGCTGGAAAGAGACAACAGTGTTATTTGTCTTGTGTATGGCAATGGCAGCGCAATAGTGACTCTTCTTACCAGAAAACAACTCTTGCTCATAGGACGAGAAACTGCATGTCATTCAACTCCACTTAGGACTGGGAAACAAACGCTAGCTTGCCTTACAAGAAACACTCTCTGCTTTAGAGAAAAGAGCACACTTCGACTCTACTGTGTTTCCTATAGGGCCAGAACAGTGAGCTTGCCCAGAACCAAAGAACTGTGCTTCCTACACACACGGGCCATATCTAGTTCAACTCTGCTTAGGAAACTGACAAGAACAGTAGCTCCTCTTCAGTTCAATACACTGTACTTGCTGGGAACAGATGCGAGTGCTATTTGCACTGTGTATGGCAAGGGGAGTGCAATAGTGACTTTCTTCCCCAGAAAACAACTCTTGCTCGTAGGACCAGAAACTGCATGTGATTCAACTCCATTTAGGACTGGGAAACAAATGCTAGCTCGCCTTACATGAAACACATTCTGCTTTTGAGAAAAGAGCACTCTTCTACTCTACTGTGTTTCCTATGGGGTCTGAACAGTGAGCTTGCTCAGAACAAAGGAACTGTGCTTCCTACACGAACGGGCCATATCTGGTTCAACTCTGCTTAGGAAACTGACAAGAACAGTAGCTCCTCTTCAGTCTGATACACTGTACTTGCTGGGAACAGACGCGAGTGCTATTTGCACTGTGTATGGCAATTGGAGCACAATAGTGTCTTTCCTTACCGCAAAACAACTCTTGCTCGTAGGACCAGAACCTGCATGTGATTCAACTCCATTTAGGACTGGGAAACAAACGCTAGCTCGCCTTACAAGAAACACACTCTGCTTTAGAGAAAAGAGCACTCTTCTACTCTACTGTGTTTCCTATAGGGCCAGAACAGTGCACTTGCTCAGAACAAAAGAACTGTTCTTCCTACACACACGGGCCATATCTAGTTCAACTCTGCATAGGAAACTGACAAGAACAGTAGCTCTTCTTCAGTTCAATACACTGTACTTGCTGGGAACAGATGCGAATGCTATTTGCACTGTGTATGGCAATGGGAGTGCAATAGTGACTTTCCTTACCAGAAAAAAAACTCTTGCTCGTAGGACCAGAAACTGCATGTGATTCCACTCCATTTAAAACTAGGAAACAAACGCTAGCTCGCCTTGCAAGAAACACACTCTGCTTTAGAGAAAAGAGCAATCTTCTACTCTTCTGTGATTCCTATAAGGTCCGAACAGTGAGCTTGCTCAGAACAAAAAAACTGTGCTTCTTACACACACCGCCATACTTAGTTCAATTCTGCTTAGGTACCTGACAAGAACAGTAGCTCCTCTTCAGTCCAATACACTGTACTGCTGGGAACAGACAACAGTGCTATTTGTCCTGTGTATGGCAATGGCAGCGCAATAGTGACTCTTCTTACCAGAAAACAACTCTTGCTCATAGGACCAGAAACTGCATGTCATTCAACTCCATTTAGGACTGGGAAACCAAGGCTAGCTCGCCTTACAAGAAACACACTCTGCTTTAGAGAAAAGAGCACTCTTCTACTCTACTGTGTTTCCTATGGGGTCCGAATTATGAGCTTGCTCATAACAAAAGAACTGTGCTTCCTACACACACGGGCCATATCTAGTTCAACTCTGCTAAGGAAACTGACAAGAACAGTAGCTCCTCTTCAGTCCAATACACTATACTTGCTGGGAGTGCTATTTGCACTGTATATGGCAATGGGAGTGCAATAGTGACTTTCTTCCCCAGAAAACAACTCTTGCTAGTAGAACCAGAAACTACATGTGATTCAACTCCATTTAGGACTGGGAAACAAATGCTAGCTCGCTTTACATGAAACACATTCTGCTTTTGAGAAAAGAGCACTCTTCTACTCTACTGTGTTTCCAATGGGGTCCGAACAGTGAGCTTGCTCAGAACAAAAGAACTCTGCTTCCTACACGAACGGGCCATATCTAGTTCAACTCTGCTTAGGAAACTGACAAGAACAGTAGCTCTTCTTCAGTCCGATACACTGTACTTGCTGGGAACAGACGCGAGTGCTATTTGCACTGTGTATGGCAATGGCAGCGCAATAGTGACTCTTCTTACCAGAAAACAGCTCTTGCTTGTAGGACCAGAAACTGCATGTGATTCAACTCCATTTAGGACTGGAAAACAAACGCTAGCTCGCCTTACAAGAAACACACTCTGCTTTTGAGAAAACAGCACTCTTCAATTCTACTGTGTTTCCTATGTGTTCCCAACAGTGAGCTTGCTCAGAACAAAAAAACTGTGCTTCCTACACCCACAGGCCATATCTAGTTCAACTCTTCTTAGGAACCTGACAAGTTTAGTAGATCCTCTTCAGTCCAATACACTGTACTTGCTGGGAACAGACGCCAGTGCTATTTGTCCTTTGTATGGCAATTGCAGCGCAACAGTGACTCTTCTTTCCATAAAACAATTCTTGCTCGTAGGACCAGAAACTGCATGTGATTCAACTCCATTTAGAACTGGAAAAGAAAGGCTAGCTCGCCTTACAAGAAACACACTCTGCTTTAGAGAAAAGAGCACTCTTCTACTGTACTGTGTTTCCTATAGGGCCAGAACAGTGAGATTACTCAGAACAAAAGAACTGTGCTTCCTACACACACCGCCATACTTAGTTCAATTCTGCTTAGGTACCTGACAAGAACAGTAGCTCCTCTTCAGACCAATACACTGTACTGCTGGAAAGAGACAACAGTGCTATTTGTCCTGTGTATGGCAATGGCAGCGCAATAGTGACTCTTCTTACCAGAAAACAACTCTTGCTCGTAGGACCAGAAACTGCATGTCATTCAACTCCATTTAGGACTGGGAAACAAATGCTAGCTCGCCTTACAAGAAACACACTCTGCTTTAGAGAAAAGAGCACTCTTCTACTCTACTGTGTTTCCTATAGGTCCAGAACAGTGAGCTTGCTCAGAACAAAAGAACTGTGCTTCGTACACACACGGGCCATAACTACTTCAACTCTGCTTAGGAAACTAACAAGAACAGTAGCTCCTCTTCAGTCCGATAAACTGTACTTGCTGGGAACAGACATGAGTGCTATTTGCACTGTGTATGACCATGGGAGCACAATAGTGACTTTCCTTACCAGAAAACAACTCTTGCTCGTAGGACCAGAAACTGCATATGATTCAACTCCATTTAGGACTGAGAAACAAATGTTAGCTCGCCTTACTTGAAATACACTCTGCTTTTGAGAAAAGAGCACTCTTCTACTCTACTGTGTTTCCTATGGTGTCCGAACATTGAGCTTGCTCAGAACAAAAGAACCGTGCTTCCTACACACATAGTCCATATCTAGTTCAACTCTGCTTAGGAAACTGACAA
Source organism: Peromyscus eremicus (assembly GCF_949786415.1). NCBI lineage: Eukaryota > Metazoa > Chordata > Mammalia > Rodentia > Cricetidae > Peromyscus > Peromyscus eremicus. Next base: position 44,966 of record NW_026736346.1, on the reverse strand, counting down.
GAACAGTAGCTCCTCTTCAGTCCAATACACTGTACTTGCTGGGAACAGACGCGAGTGCTATTTGCACTGTGTATGGCAATGGGAGCACAATAGTGACTCTTCTTACCAGAAAACAACTCTTGCTCGTAGGACCAGAAACTGCATGTGATTCAACTCCACTTAGGACTGGGAAACAAATGCTAGCTCACTTTACATGAAACACATTCTGCTTTTGAGAAAAGAGCACTCTTCTACTCTACTGTGTTTCCTATGGTGTCTGAACATTGAGCTTGCTCAGAACAAAAGAACCGTGCTTCCTACACACATGGTCCATATCTAGTTCAACTCTGCTTAGGAAACTGACAAGAACAGTAGCTCCTCTTCAGTCCAATACACTGTACTTGCTGGGAACAGACGCGAGTGCTATTTGCACTGTGTATGGCAATGGGAGCACAATAGTGACTTTCCTTACCGGAAAACAACTCTTGCTCGTAGGACCAGAAACTGCATTGATTCAACTCCATTTAGGACTGGAAAACAAACGCTAGCTCGCCTTACAAGAAACACACTCTGCTTTTGAGAAAAGAGCACTCTTCAGTTCTACTGTGTTTCCTATGTGTTCCCAACAGTGAGCTTGCTCAGAACAAAAAAACTGTGCTTCCTACACACACGGCCATATCTAGTTCACCTCTGCTTAGGAACCTGACAAGAACAGTAGATACTCTTCAGTCCAATACACTGTACTTGCTGGGAACAGACGCCAGTGCTATTTGTCCTTTGTATGGCAATTGCAGTGCAACAGTGACTCTTCTTACCATAAAACAACACTTAATCGTAGGACCAGAAACTGCATGTGATTCAACTCCATTTAGGACTGGAAAAGAAAGGCTAGCTCGCCTTACAAGAAACACACTCTGCTTTAGAGAAAAGAGCACTCTTCTACTCTTCTGTGATTCCTATGAGGTCCGAAGAGTGAGCTTCCTCAGAACAAAAAAACTGTGCTTCCTACACACACCGCCATACTTAGTTCAATTCTGCTTAGGTACCTGACAAGAACAGTAGCTCCTCTTCAGTCCAATACAATGTACTGCTGGAAACAGACAACAGTGCTATTTGTCCTGTGTATGGCAATGGCAGCGCAATAATGACTCTTCTTACCAGAAAACAACTCTTGCTCGTACGACCAGAAACTGCATGTCATTCAACTCCATTTAGGACTGGGAAACAAATGCTAGCTTGCCTTACAAGAAACACTCTCTGCTTTAGAGAAAAGAGCACACTTCGACTCTACTGTGTTTCCTATAGGGCCAGAACAGTGAGCTTGCCCAGAACAAAAGAACTGTGCTTCCTACACACACGGGCCATATCTAGTTCAACTCTGCTTAGGAAACTGACAAGAACAGTAGCTCCTCTTCAGTCCAATACACTTTACTTGCGAGGAACAGACGCGAGTGCTATTTGCACTGTGTATGGCAATTGGAGCGCAATAGTGACTAGTCTTACCAGAAAACAACTCTTGCTCGTAGGACAAAAAACTGCATGTGACTCAACTCCATTTAGGACTGGGAAACAAACGCTAGCTCGCCTTACAAGAAACACACTCTGCTTTAGAGAAAAGAGCACTCTTCTACTCTACTGTTTTTCCTATGGGGTCCGAACAGTGAGATTGCTCAGAACAAAAAAACTGTGGTTCCTACACACACAGCCATATCTAGTTCAAGTCTGCTTAGGAAACTGACAAGAACAGTAGCTCCTCTTCAGTCCGATACACTGTACTTTCTGGGAACAGACGCGAGTGCTATTTGCACTGTGTATGGCAATGGGAGCGCAATAGTGACTTTCCTTACCAGAAAAAATGTCTTGCTCATAGGACCAGAAACTGCATGTGATTCAACTCCATTTAGGACTAGGAAACAAACACTAGCTCGCCTTACTAGAAACACACTCTGCTTTTGAGAAAAGAGCACTCTTCTACTCTACTGTGTTTCCTATATGGCCAGAACAGTGAGCTTGCACAGAACAAAAGAACTGTGCTTCCTACACACACGGTCCATATCTAGTTCAACTCTGCTTAGGAAACTGACAAGAACAGTAGCTCCTCTTCAGTTCAATACACTGTACTTGCTGGGAACAGATGCGAGTGCTATTTGCACTGTGTATGGCAATGGGAGTGTAATAGTGACTTTCTTCCCCAGAAAAAAACTCTTGCTCGTAGGACCAGAAACTGCATGTTATTCAACTCCATTTAGGACTGGGAAACAAATGCTAGCTCACCTTACATGAAACACATTCTGCTTTTGAGAAAAGAGCACTATTCTACTCTACTGTGTTTTTTATGGGGTCCGAACAGTGAGCTTGCTCAGAACAAAAGAACTGTGCTTCCTACAGGAACGGGCCATATCTACTTCAACTCTGCTTAGGAAACTGACAAGAACAGTAGCTCCTCTTCAGTCCGATACACTGTACTTGCTGGGAACAGACGCGAGTGCTATTTGTACTGTGGTTGGCAATGGGAGCGCAATAGTGACTTTCCTTACCGGAAAACAACTCTTGCTCCTAGGACCAGAAAATGCATGTCATTCAACTCCATTTAGGACTGGGAAACAAACGCTAGCTTGCCTTAAAAGAAACACTCTCTGCTTTAGAGAAAAGAGCACACATCGACTCTACTGTGTTTCCTACATGGCCAGAACAGTGAGCTTGCCCAGAACAAAAGAACTGTGCTTCCTACACACACGGGCCATATCTAGTTCAACTCTGCTTAGGAAACTGACAAGAACAGTAGCTCCACTTCAGTTCGATACACTGTACTTGCTGGGAACAGATGCGAGTGCTATTTGCACTGTGTATGGCAAAGGGAGTGCAATACAGACTTTCTTCCCCAGAAAACAACTCTTGATCTTAGGACCAGAAACGGCATGGGATTCAACTCCATTTAGGACTGGGAAACAAATGCTAGCTCGCTTTACATGAAACATATTCTGCTTTTGAGAAAAGAGCACTCTTCTACTCTACTGTGTTTCCTATGGGGTCCGAACATTGAGCTTGCTCATAACAAAAGAACTGTGCTTCCTACACGAACGGCCATATCTAGTTCAACTCTGCTTAGGAAACTGACAAGAACAGTAGGTCCTCTTCAGTCCGATACACTGTACTTGCTGGGAACAGACGCGAGTGCTATTTGCACTGTGTATGGCAATGGGAGCACAATAGTGACTCTTCTTACCAGAAAACAACTCTTGCTCGTAGGACCAGAAACTGCATGTGATTCAACTCCACTTAGGACTGGGAAACAAATGCTAGCTCACTTTACATGAAACACATTCTGCTTTTGAGAAAAGAGCACTCTTCTACTCTACTGTGTTTCCTATGGTGTCTGAACATTGAGCTTGCTCAGAACAAAAGAACCGTGCTTCCTACACACATGGTCCATATCTAGTTCAACTCTGCTTAGGAAACTGACAAGAACAGTAGCTCCTCTTCAGTCCAATACACTGTACTTGCTGGGAACAGACGCGAGTGCTATTTGCACTGTGTATGGCAATGGGAGCACAATAGTGACTTTCCTTACCGGAAAACAACTCTTGCTCGTAGGACCAGAAACTGCATTGATTCAACTCCATTTAGGACTGGAAAACAAACGCTAGCTCGCCTTACAAGAAACACACTCTGCTTTTGAGAAAAGAGCACTCTTCAGTTCTACTGTGTTTCCTATGTGTTCCCAACAGTGAGCTTGCTCAGAACAAAAAAACTGTGCTTCCTACACACACGGCCATATCTAGTTCACCTCTGCTTAGGAACCTGACAAGAACAGTAGATACTCTTCAGTCCAATACACTGTACTTGCTGGGAACAGACGCCAGTGCTATTTGTCCTTTGTATGGCAATTGCAGTGCAACAGTGACTCTTCTTACCATAAAACAACACTTAATCGTAGGACCAGAAACTGCATGTGATTCAACTCCATTTAGGACTGGAAAAGAAAGGCTAGCTCGCCTTACAAGAAACACACTCTGCTTTAGAGAAAAGAGCACTCTTCTACTCTTCTGTGATTCCTATGAGGTCCGAAGAGTGAGCTTCCTCAGAACAAAAAAACTGTGCTTCCTACACACACCGCCATACTTAGTTCAATTCTGCTTAGGTACCTGACAAGAACAGTAGCTCCTCTTCAGTCCAATACAATGTACTGCTGGAAACAGACAACAGTGCTATTTGTCCTGTGTATGGCAATGGCAGCGCAATAATGACTCTTCTTACCAGAAAACAACTCTTGCTCGTACGACCAGAAACTGCATGTCATTCAACTCCATTTAGGACTGGGAAACAAATGCTAGCTTGCCTTACAAGAAACACTCTCTGCTTTAGAGAAAAGAGCACACTTCGACTCTACTGTGTTTCCTATAGGGCCAGAACAGTGAGCTTGCCCAGAACAAAAGAACTGTGCTTCCTACACACACGGGCCATATCTAGTTCAACTCTGCTTAGGAAACTGACAAGAACAGTAGCTCCTCTTCAGTCCAATACACTTTACTTGCGAGGAACAGACGCGAGTGCTATTTGCACTGTGTATGGCAATTGGAGCGCAATAGTGACTAGTCTTACCAGAAAACAACTCTTGCTCGTAGGACAAAAAACTGCATGTGACTCAACTCCATTTAGGACTGGGAAACAAACGCTAGCTCGCCTTACAAGAAACACACTCTGCTTTAGAGAAAAGAGCACTCTTCTACTCTACTGTTTTTCCTATGGGGTCCGAACAGTGAGATTGCTCAGAACAAAAAAACTGTGGTTCCTACACACACAGCCATATCTAGTTCAAGTCTGCTTAGGAAACTGACAAGAACAGTAGCTCCTCTTCAGTCCGATACACTGTACTTTCTGGGAACAGACGCGAGTGCTATTTGCACTGTGTATGGCAATGGGAGCGCAATAGTGACTTTCCTTACCAGAAAAAAAGTCTTGCTCATAGGACCAGAAACTGCATGTGATTCAACTCCATTTAGGACTAGGAAACAAACACTAGCTCGCCTTACTAGAAACACACTCTGCTTTTGAGAAAAGAGCACTCTTCTACTCTACTGTGTTTCCTATATGGCCAGAACAGTGAGCTTGCACAGAACAAAAGAACTGTGCTTCCTACACACACGGTCCATATCTAGTTCAACTCTGCTTAGGAAACTGACAAGAACAGTAGCTCCTCTTCAGTTCAATACACTGTACTTGCTGGGAACAGATGCGAGTGCTATTTGCACTGTGTATGGCAATGGGAGTGTAATAGTGACTTTCTTCCCCAGAAAAAAACTCTTGCTCGTAGGACCAGAAACTGCATGTTATTCAACTCCATTTAGGACTGGGAAACAAATGCTAGCTCACCTTACATGAAACACATTCTGCTTTTGAGAAAAGAGCACTATTCTACTCTACTGTGTTTTTTATGGGGTCCGAACAGTGAGCTTGCTCAGAACAAAAGAACTGTGCTTCCTACAGGAACGGGCCATATCTACTTCAACTCTGCTTAGGAAACTGACAAGAACAGTAGCTCCTCTTCAGTCCGATACACTGTACTTGCTGGGAACAGACGCGAGTGCTATTTGTACTGTGGTTGGCAATGGGAGCGCAATAGTGACTTTCCTTACCGGAAAACAACTCTTGCTCCTAGGACCAGAAAATGCATGTCATTCAACTCCATTTAGGACTGGGAAACAAACGCTAGCTTGCCTTAAAAGAAACACTCTCTGCTTTAGAGAAAAGAGCACACATCGACTCTACTGTGTTTCCTACATGGCCAGAACAGTGAGCTTGCCCAGAACAAAAGAACTGTGCTTCCTACACACACGGGCCATATCTAGTTCAACTCTGCTTAGGAAACTGACAAGAACAGTAGCTCCACTTCAGTTCGATACACTGTACTTGCTGGGAACAGATGCGAGTGCTATTTGCACTGTGTATGGCAAAGGGAGTGCAATACAGACTTTCTTCCCCAGAAAACAACTCTTGATCTTAGGACCAGAAACGGCATGGGATTCAACTCCATTTAGGACTGGGAAACAAATGCTAGCTCGCTTTACATGAAACATATTCTGCTTTTGAGAAAAGAGCACTCTTCTACTCTACTGTGTTTCCTATGGGGTCCGAACATTGAGCTTGCTCATAACAAAAGAACTGTGCTTCCTACACGAACGGCCATATCTAGTTCAACTCTGCTTAGGAAACTGACAAGAACAGTAGGTCCTCTTCAGTCCGATACACTGTACTTGCTGGGAACAGACGCGAGTGCTATTTGAACTGTGGATGGCAATGGGAGCGCAATAGTGACTTTCCTTACCAGAAAACAACTCTTGCTCGTAGGACCAGAAACTGCATGTGATTCAACTCCATTTAGGACTGGGAAACAAATGCTAGCAACCTTACATGAAACACACTCTGCTTTTGAGAAAAGAGCACTCTTCTATTCTACTGTGTTTCCTATGGGGTCCGAACAGTGAGCTTGCTCAGAACAAAAGAACTGTGCTTCCTACACACATGGGCCATATCTAGTTCAACTCTGCTTAGGAAACTGACAAGAACAGTAGCTCTTCTTCAGTCCAATACACTGTACTTGCGGGGAACAGTCGCCAGTGCTATTTGCACTGTGTATGGCAATTTGAGCACAATAGTGACTCGTCTTACCAGAAAGCCAATCTTACTCGTAGGACAAAAAACTGCATGTGACTCAACTCCATTTAGGACTGGGAAACAAATGCTAGCTCGCCTTCCAAGAAAGACACTCTGCTTTTGAGAAAAGAGCACTCTTCAATTCTACTGTGTTTCCTATGTGTTCCCAACAGTGAGCTTGCTCAGAACAATAAAACTGTGCTTCCTACACACACGGCCATATCTAGTTCAACTCTGCTTAGGAACCTGACAAGAACAGTAGATCCTCTGAGTCCAATACACTGTACTTGCGGGAAGAGACGCCAGTGCTATTTGTCCTGTGTATGGCAATGGCAGCGCAATAGTGACTCTTCTTACCAGAAAACAACTCTTGCTCGTAGGACCAGAAACTGCATGTGATTCAACTCCACTTAGGACTGGGAAGCAAACGCTAGCTTGCCTTACAAAAAACACACTCTGCTTTTGAGAAAAGAGCACTCTTCTACTCTACTGTGTTTCCTATGGGTTCCAAACAGTGACCTTGCTCAGAACAAAAGAACTGTGCTTCCTACACACATGGGCCATATCTCGTTCAACTCTGCTTAGGAAACTGACAAGAACAGTAGCTTCTCTTCAGTCCGATACACTGTACTTGCTGGGAACAGATGCGAGTGCTATTTGCACTGTGTATGACCATGGGAGCACAATAGTGACTTTCCTTACCAGAAAACAACTCTTGCTCGTAGGACCAGAACCTGCATGTGATTCAACTCCATTTAGGACTGGGAAACAAACGCTAGCTCGCCTTACAGGTAACACACTCTGCTTTTGAGAAAAGAGCACTCATCTACTCTACTGTGATTCCTACAGGGCCAGAACAGTTAGCTTGCTCAGAACAAAAGAAGTGTGCTTCCTACACACACGGCCATATCTAGTTCAATTCTGCTTAGGAACCTGACAAGAACAGTAGATCCTCTTCAGTCCAATACACTGTACATGATGGGAACAGACGCCAGTGCTATTTGCACTGTGTATGACAATGGGAGCACAATAGTGACTCTTCTTACCAGAAAACAACTCTTGCTCATAGGACCAGAAACTTCATGTGATTCGACTCCATTTAGGACTGTGAAACAAACACTAGCTCGCCTTACAAGAAACACACTCTGCTTTAGAGAAAAAAGCACTCTTCTACTCTACTGTGTTTCCCATAGGGCCAGAACAGTGAGCTTGCTCAGAACAAAAGAACTGTGCTTCCTACACACACGGCCATATCTAGTTCAAGTCTGCTTAGGAACCTGACAAGAACAGTAGATCCTCTTCAGTCCAATACACTGTACTTGCTGGGAACAGACGCCAGTGCTATTTGTCCTGTGTATGGCAATGGCAGCGCAATAGTGACTCTTCTTACCATAAAACAACACTTGCTCGTAGTACCAGAAACTGCATGGGATTCAACTCCATTTAGGACTGGGAAACAAACTCTAGCTCGCTTTACAAGAAACACACTCTGCTTTAGAGAAAAGAGCACTCTTCTACTCTACTGTGTTTCCGATAGGGCCAGAACAGTGAGCTTGCTCAGAAAAAAAGAACTGTGCTTCCTACACACACGGGCCATATCTAGTTCAACTCTGCTTAGGAATCTGAGAAGAACAGTAGCGCCTCTTCAGTCCAATACACTGTAATTGCTGGGAACAGATGGGAGGGCTATTTGCACTGTGTATGGCAATGGGAGCACAATAGTGACTTTCCTTACCAGAAAACAACTCTTGCTCGTAGGAACACAAACTGCATGTGATTCAACTCCATTTAGGAATGGGAAACAAACGCTAGCTCGCCTTAAAAGAAACACACTCTACTTTTGAGAAAAAAGCACTCTTCTACTCTACTGTCTTTCCTATGGGGTCCGAACAGTGAGCTTGCTCAGAAAAAAAAACTGTGCTTCCTACACACACGGCCATATCTAGTTCAAGTCTACTTAGGAAATTGACAAAAACAGTAGATCCTCTTCAGTACAATACACTGTACTTGCTGCGAACAGATGCCAGTGCTATTTGTCCTGTGTATGGCAATGGGAGCGCAATGTGACTTTCCTTACCAGAAAAGAACTCTTGATCGTAGGACCTGAAACTGCATGTGATTCAACTCCATTTAGGACTAGAAAACAAACGCTAGCTCGCCTTACAAGAAACACACTCCGCTTTTGAGAAAAGAGCACTCTTCTACTCTACTGTGTTTCCTATAGGGCCAGAACAGTGAGCTTGCTCAGAATATAATTACTGTGCTTCCTACACACAGGGGCCATATCTACTTCAACTCTGCTTAGGAAACTGACAAGAACAGTAGCTCCTCCCTCAGTCCCATACACTGTACTTGCTGGGAACAGACGCGAGTGCTATTTGCACTGTGCATGGCAATGGGAGCACAATAGTGACATTCCTTACCAGAAAACAACTCTTGCTCGTAGGACCAGAAACTGCATGTGATTCATCTCCATTTAGGACTGGGAAACAAATGCTAGCTCGCATTACATGAAACACACTCTGCTTTTGAGAAAAGAGCACTCTTCTACTCTACTGTGTTTCCTATGGGGTCCGAACAGTGAGCTTGCTCAGAACAAAAGAACTGTTCTTCCTACACACACGGGCCATATCCAGTTCAACTCTGCTTAGGAAACTGACAAGAACAGTAGCTCCTCTTCAGTCCAATACACTTTACTTGCGAGGAACAGACGCGAGTGCTATTTGCACTGTGCATGGCAATTGGAGAACAATAGTGACTCGTCTTACCAGAAAACAACTCTTGCTCGTAGGACAAAAAACTGCATGTGACTCAACTCCATTTAAGACTGGGAAACAAACGCTAGCTCGCCTTAAAAGAAACACACTCTGCTTTAGAGAAAAGAGCACTCTTCTACTCTACTGTGTTTCCTATAGGGCCAGAACATTGAGCTTGCTCAGAACATAAGAACTGTGCTTCCTACACACACGGGCCATATCGAGTTCAACTCTGCTTAGGAACCTGACAAGAACAGTAGCTCCGCTTCATTCCAATACACTGTACTTGCTGGGAACAGACGCATGTGCTATTTGCACTGTGTATGGCAATGGGAGCGCATTAGTGACTTTCCTTACCACAAAACAACTCTTGCTCGTAGGACCAGAAACTGCATGTGATTCCACTCCATTTAGGACTGGAAACAAACGCAAGCTCGCCTTACAAGAAACACACTCTGCTTTTGATAAAAGAGCACTCTTCTACTCTACTGTGCTTCCTACGGGGTCCTCACAGTGAGCTTGCTCAGAACAAAAGAACTGTGCTTCGTACACACGACCATATCTAGTTCAATTCTGTTTAGGAACCTGACAAGAACAGTAGATCCTCTTCAGTCCAATATACTGTACTTGCTGGGAACAGACGCCAGTGGTATTTGTCCTGTGTATGGAAATGGCAGCGCAATAGTGACTCTTCTTACCATAAAAAAACTCTTGCTCATAGGACCAGAAACTGCAAGTGTTTCAACTCCATTTAGGACTGGGAAACAAAAGCTACCTCACCTTACAAGAAACACACTCTGCTTTAGAGAAAAGAGCACTCTTCTACTCTACTGTGCTTCCTATGGGGTCCAAACAGTGAGCTTGCTCAGAACAAAAGAACTGTGCTTCCTACACACACGGACCATATCTAGTTCAACTCTGCTTAGTAAACTGTCAAGAACAGTAGCTCCTATTCAGTCCAATACACTGCACTTGCTGGGAAAAGACGCGAGTGCTATTTGCCTTGTGTAGGGCAATGGGAGCACAATAGTGACTTTCCTTACCATAAAACAACTCTTGCTCCTAGGACCAGAATCTCCATGTGATTCAACTCCATTTAGGTCTGGGAAACAAATGCGAGCTCGCCTTACATGAAACACACTCTGCTTTTGAGAAAAGAGCACTCTTCTACTCTACTGTGTTTCCTATGGGGTCCGAACAGTGAGCTTGCTCAGAACAAAAGAACTGTGCTTCCTACACACACGGCCATATCTAGTTCTATTCTGCTTAGGAACCTGACAAGAACAGTAGATCCTCTTCAGTCCAATACACTGTACTTGCTGGGAACAGACGCCAGTGCTATTTGTCCTTTGTATGGCAATGGCAGCGCAAAAGTGACACTTCTTATCATAAAACAACTCTTGCTCGTAGGACTAGAAACTGCATGTGATTCAACTCCATTTAGGACTGGAAAACAAACGCTAGCTCGCCTTACAAGAAACACACTCTGCTTTAGAGAAAAGAGCACTCTTTTACTCTACTGTGATTCCTATAGGGCCAGAACAGTGAGCTTGCTCAGAACAAAAGAAATGTGCTTCCTACACACACGGGCATATTTAGTTCAATTCTGCTTAGGAAACTGAGAAGAACAGTAGCTCCTCTTCAGTCCAATACACTGTACTTGCTGGGAACAGATGGGAGGGCTATTTGCACTGTGTATGGCAATGGGAGTGCAATAGTGACTTTCCTTACCAGAAAACAACTCTTGCTCGTAGGAACACAAACTGCATGTGATTCCACTCCATTTAGGAATGGGAAACAAACACTAGCTCGCCTTAAAAGAAACACACTCTGCTTTTGAGAAAAAAGCACTCTTCTACTCTACTGTGTTTCCTATGGGGACTGAACAGTGAGCTTGCTCAGAGCAAAAAAACTGTGCTTCCTACACTCACGGCCATATCTAGTTCAAGTCTGCTTAGGAACCGGACAAGAACAATAGATCCTCTTCAGCCCAATACACTGTACTTGCTGCGAACAGACGCCAGTGGTATTTGTCCTGTGTATGGCAATGGCAGCGCAATAGTGACTCTTTTTACCAGAAAACAACTCTTGCTCGTAGTACCAGAATCTGCATGGGATTCAACTCCATTTAGGACTGCGAAACAAACGCTAGCTCGCCTTACAAGTAACACACTCTGCTTTAGAGAAAAGAGCACTCTTCTGCTCTACTGTGTTTCCTATGGGGTCCAAATAGTGAGCTTGCAAAGAACAAAAGAACCGTGCTTCCTACAAACACGGATCATATCTAGTTCAACTCTGCTTAGGAAACTGACAAGAACAGTAGCACCTATCCAGTCCAATACACTGTACTTGCTGGGAACAGACGCGGGTGCTATTTGCACTGTGTATGGCAATGGGAGTGCAATGTGACTTTCCTTACCAGAAAAGAACTCTTGTTCGTAGGACCTGAAACTGCATGTGATTCAACTTCATTTAGGACTAGGAAACAAACGCTAGCTCGCCTTACAAGAAACACACTCTGCTTTAGAGAAAAGAGCACTCTTCTACTCTACTGTGTTTCCTATAGGGCCAGAACAGTGAGCTTGCTCAGAACATAAGAACTGTGCTTCCTACACACGGGCCATATCTACTTCAACTCTGCTTAGGAAACTGACAAGAAAAGTAGCTCCTCTTCAGTCCAATACACTGTACTTGCTGGGAACAGACGCGAGTGCTATTTGCACTGTGTATGGCAATGGGAGCGCAATAGTGACTTTCCTTACCAGAAAACAACTCTTGATCATAGGACCAGAAACTGCATGTGATTCAACTCCATTTAGGACTGGGAAACAAACGCTAGCTCGCCTTACAAGAAACACACTCTGCTTTTGAGAAAAGCGCACTCTTCTACTCCTCTGTGTTTCCTATAGGGTCTGAACAGTGAACTTGCTCAGAACAAAAGAATGTGCTTCCTACACACACGGCCATATCTAGTTCAATTCTGCTTAGGAACCAGAAAGAACAGTAGATCCTCTTCAGTCCAATACACTGTACTTGCTGGGAACAGACGCCAGTGCTATTTGCCCTGTGTATGATAATGGGAGCGCAATAGTGACTCTTCTTACCAGAAAACAACTCTTGCTCTTAAGACCAGTAACTGCATGTGATTCAACTCCATTTAGGACTGGGAAAAAAACACTAGCTCGTCTTACAAGAAACACACTCTGCTTTTGAGAAAAGAGCACTCTTCTACTCTACTGTGTTTCCTATAGGGCCAGAACAGTGAGCTTGCTCAGAAAAAAAGAACTGTGCTTCCTACACAAACCGGCCATATCTAGTTCATTTCTGCTTAGGAAACTGACAAGAGCAGTAGATCCTCTTCAGTCCAATACACTGTACTTGCTGAGAACAGACGCCAGTGCTATTTGCCCTGTGTATGACAATGGGAGCGCAATAGCGACTCTTCTTACCAGAAAACAACTCTAGCTCATAGGAACAGAAACTGCATGTGTATTTCAACTCCATTTAGGACTGGGAAACAAATGCTAGCTCGCCTTACAAGAAACACACTCTGCTTTTGAGAAAAGTGCACTCTTCTACTCTACTGTGTTTCCTATGGGGTCCGAACAGTAGCTTGCTTAGAACAAAAAATCTGTGCTTCCTACACACACCGCCATGCCTAGTTCAATTCTGCTTAGGAAACTGACAAGAACAGTAGCTCCTCTAGTCCAATAGACTGTACTTGTGGGAACAGACGCGAGTGCTATTTGTACTGTGTGTGGCAATGGAAGCGCAATAGTGACTCTTCTTACCAGAAAACAACTCCTGCTCGTAGGACCAAAAACTGCATTTGATTCAACTCCATTTAGGACTGGGAAACAAATGCTAGCTCGTCTTACAAGAAACACACTCTGATTTTGAGAAAAGAGCACTCTTCTACTCTACTGTGTTTCCTATGGAGTTCGAAGAGTGAGCTTACTCAGAACAAAAGAACTGTGCATCCTACACACAGTCCATATCTAGTTCAACTCTGCTTAGGAAACTGACAAGAACAGTAGCTCCTCTTCAGTCCAATACACTGTACTTACTGAGAACAGACGCGAGTGCTATTTGCACTGTGTACGGCACTGGGAGCACAATAGTGACTCTTCTAACCAGAAAACAACTCTTGCTCTTAGGACCAGAAACTGCATTTGATTCAATCCACTAAGGACTGCGAAACAAACGCTCGCTCGCCTTACAAGAAACACGCTCTGCTTTTGAGGAAAGAGCACTCTTCTACTCTACTGTGTTTCCTATAGCGCCAGAGCAGTGAGTTTGCTCAGAACAATAGAACTGTGCTTCCTACACACACGGGCCATATCTAGTTCAATTCTGTTTAGGAAACTGACAAGAATAGTAGATCCTCTTCAGTCCAATACACTGTACTTGCTGGAAACAGACGCCAGTGCTATTTGCACTGTGTATGACAATGGGAGCGCAATAGTGACTCTTCTTACCACAAAACAATTCTTCCTCGTAGGACCAGAAACTGCATGTGATTCAACTCCATTTAGGACTGGGAAACAAAGATAGCTCGCCTTACAAGAAACAAACTCTCCTTTGGTGGAAAGAGCACTCTTCTACTCTACTGTGTTTCCTATAGGGCCAGAACAGTGAGCTTGCTGAGTACAAAAGAAATGTGCTTCCTATACACATGGGCCATATCTAGTTCAACTCTGCTTAGGATCCTGACAAGAACAGTAGATCCTCTTCAGTCCAATACACTGTACATGCTGGGAACAGACGCCAGTGCTATTTGCCCTGTGTAATGACAATGGGAGCACAACAGTTACTCTTATTACCAGAGAAATCTCTTGCTCGTAGGACCAGAAACTGCATGTGATTCAACTCCATTTAGGACTGGGAAACAAAGGCTAGCTCGTCTTACAAGAAACACACTCTGCTTTTGAGAAAAGAGCACACTTCTACTCTACTGTGTTTTCTATGGGGTTCGAACAGAGAGCTTGCTGAGAACAAAAGAACTGTGCTTCCTACACACACGGTCCATATCTAGTTCAACTCTGCTTAGGAAACTGACAAGAACAGTAGCTCCTCTTCAGTCCTATACACTGTACTTGCTGGGAACAGACGCAAGGGCTGTTTGCACTGTGTATGGCAAAGGGAACACAATAGTGACTCTTCTAACCAGAAAACAACTCTTGTTCGTAGGACAGGAAACTGCATGTGTATTTGAATTCCATTTAGGACTGGGAAACAAATGCTAGCTCGCCTTACAAGAAACACACTCTGCTTTTGAGAAAAAAGCATTCTTTTACTCTACTGTGTTTCCTTTAGGGCCAGAACCGTCAGCTTGCTCAGAACAAAAGAACTGTGCTTCCTACACACAGGGACCATATCCAGTTCAACTCTGCTTAGGAAACTACAAGAATAGTAGATCCTGTTTAGTCCAATATACTGTACTTGCTGGGAACAGACGCCAGTGCTATTTGCACTGTGTATAGCAATGGGAGCGCAATAGTGACTCTTCTTACCAGAAAACAACTCTTGCTCGTAGGACCAGAAACTGCATGTGACTCAACTCCATTTAGGACTGGGAAAGAAACGCTAGCTCGCCTTAAAAGAAACACACTCTGCTTTTGGGAAAAGAGCACTCTTCTACTCTACTGTGTTTCCTATAGGGCCAGAACAGTGAACTTGCTCAGAACAAAAGAACTGTGCTTCCTACACACAGGGGCCATATCTAGTTCAACTCTGCTTAGGAAACTAACAAGGACAGTAGCTCCTCTTCAGTCCAATACACTGTACATGCAGGGAAAAGACGCCAGAGCTATATGCACTGTGTATGGCAATGGGAGCGCAATAGTGACTATTATTACCAGAAAAAAAATCTTGCTCATAGGACCAGAAACTGCATGTGATTCAACTCCATTTAGGACTGGTAAACAAATGCTAGCTCGCCTTACATGAAACACACTCTGCTTTTGAGAAAAGAGCACTCTTCTACTCTACCTTGTTTCCTATGGGGTCGTAACAGTGAGCTTGCTCAGAACAAAAGAACTGTGCTTCCTACACACACGGGCCATATCTAGTTCAACTCTGCTTAGGAAACTGACAAGAACAGTAGCTCCTCTTCAGTCCAATACACTGTACTTGCTGGGAACAGACGCGAGTGTATTTGCACTGTGTATGGAAATGGGAGCGCAATAGTGACTCTTCGTACCAGAAAACAACTCTTGCTCGTAGGACCAGAAACTGCATGTGATTCAAATCCAATTAGGACTGGGAAACAAACGCTAGCTCGCCTTACAAGAAACACACACTGCTTTTAATAAAAGAGCACTCTTCTACTCTACTGTGTTTCCTATAGGGCCAGAACAGTGAGCTTGCTCAGAACAAAAGAACTGTGCTTCCTACACACACGGGTCATATCTACTTCAACTCTGCATAGGAAACTGACAAGAACAGTAGCTCCTCTTCAGCCAAATACACTGTACTTGCTGGAAACAGACGCGAGTGCTATTTGCACTGTGTATGGCAAAGGGAGCACAACAGTGACTTTCCTTACTAGCAAACAACTCTTGCTGGTAGGAACAAAAACTGCATGTGATTCAACTCCATTTAGGACTGGGAAACAAACGCTAGCTCACCTTACAAGAAACACACTCTGCTTTTGAGAAAAAAGCACTCTTCTATTCTACTGTGTTTCTTATGGTGTCCGAACAGAGAGCTTGCTCAGAACAAAAGAACTGTGCTTCCTATACACACGGGCCATATCTAGTTCAAGTCCTCTTAGGAAAACGACAAGAACAGTAGCTCCTCTTCAGTCCAATACACTGTACATGCTGGGAACAGACGCGAGTGCTATTTGTACTATGTATGGCAATGGGAGCGCAATAGTGACTTTCCTTACCAGAAAAAAACTCTTGATCATATGACCAGAAACTGCATGTGATTCAACTCCATTTAGGACTGGGAAACAAACGATAGCTCGCCTTACGAGAAACACACTCTGCTTTTGAGAAAAGAGCACTCTACTACTCTACTGTGTTTCCTATAGGGCCAGAACAGTAAGCTTGCACAGAACAAAAGAAGTGTGCTTCCTACACACGGCCATATCTAGTTCAATTCAGCTTAGGAAACTGACAAGAACAGTATACCCTCTTCAGGCAAATACACTGCACATGCTGGGAACAGACACCAGTTGTATTTGCCCTGTGTATGACAATGGGAGCGCAATAGTGACTCTTCTTACCAGAAAACAACTCTTGCTCGTAGGACCAGAAACTGCATGTGACTCAATTCCATTTAGGACTGTGAAAGAAACGCTAGCTCGCCTTACAAGGAACACACTCTGCTTTTGATTAAAGAGCACTCTTCTACTCTACTGTGTTTCCTATAGGGCCAGAACAGTGAACTTGCTCAGAACAAAATAACTGTGCTTCCTACACACAGGGGCCATATCTAGTTCACCTCTGCTTAGGAAACTAACAAGAACAGTAGCTCCTCTTCAGTCCAATACTCTGTACATGCAGGGAACTGACGCCAGAGCTATATGCACTGTGTATGGCAATGGGAGCGCAATAGTGACTCTTATTACCAGAAAAAAACTCCTGCTCGTAGGACCAGAAACTGCACGGGATTCAATTCCATTTCTGACTGGGAAACAAACACTAGCTTGCATTGCAAGAAACACACTCTGCTTTTGAGAAAAGAGCACTCTTCTACTCTACTGTGTTTCCTATAGGGCCAGGACAGTAAGCTTGCACAGAACAAAAGAAGTGTGCTTCCTACACACACGGCCATATCTAGTTCAATTCAGCTTAGGAAACTGACAAGAACAGTATACCCTCTTCAGGCAAATACACTGCACATGCTGGGAACAGACACCAGTTTTATTTGCCCTGTGTATGACAATGGGAGCGCAATAGTGACTTTCCTTACCTGAAAGCAACTCTTGCGTGTAAGACCAAAAACTGCATGTGATTCAACTCCATTTAGGACTGGGAAACAAACGCTAGCTCGCGTTACAACACAATCTGCTTTTGAGGAAAGAGCACTATTTTACTCTACTGTGTTTTCTAGAGTGCCCGAACAGTGAGTTGCTCAGAACAAAAGAACTGTGCTTCCTACACACACGTGCCATATCTAGTTCAATTCTGCTTAGGAACCTGACAAGAACAGTAGATCCTCTTCAGTCCAATACACTGTACTTGCTGGGAAAAGACGCCAGTGCTTTTTGCACTGTGTATGACAATGGGAATGCAATAGTGTCTCTTCTCACCACAAAACAACTCTTGCTCGTAGGACCAGAAACTGCATGTGATTCATCTCCATTTAGGACTGGGAAACAAACGCTAGCTCGCCTTACAAGAAACACACTATGCATTTGAGAAAAGAGCACTCTTCTACTCTACTGTGTTTCCTATAGGGACAAAACAGTGAGCTTGCTCAGAACAAAATACTGTGCTTCCTACACACACAGTCAAATCTAGTTCAATTCTGCTTAGGAAACTGACAAGAACAGTAGATCCTCTTCATTCCAATACTCTGTACATGTTGGGAACAAACGCCAGTGCTATTTGCCCTGTATATGACAATGGGAGCGCAATGGTGACTCTTCTTACCAGAAAAAACTCTTGCTCGTAAGACCTGAAACTGCATGTGATTCAAATTCATTTAGGACTGGGAAACAAAAGCTAGCTCGCCTTACAAGAAACACACTCTGCTTTTGAGAAAAGAGCACTCTTCTTCCCTACTATGTGTACTATGGGTTCCGAAGAGTGAGCTTGCTCAGAACAAAAGAACTGTGCTTCCTACGCACACGGGCCATATCTAGTTCAACTCTGCTTAGGAAACTGACAAGAACGGTAGCTCCTCTACAGTCCAATACACTGTACTTGCTGGGAACAGATGCGAGTGCTATTTGCACTGTGTATGGCAATGGGAGCGCAATAGTGACTTTCCTTACCAGAAAACAACTCTTGCGCGTAGGACCAAAAACTGCATGTGATTCAACTCCATTTAGAACTGGGAAACAAACGCTAGCTCGCCTTACAAGAAACACATTCTGCTTTTGAGAAAAGAGCACTCTTCTACTCTACTGTGTTTCCTATAGGGCCAGAACAGTGAGCTTGCTCAGAACAAAAGAACTATGCTTCCTACACACACGGGCCATATCTAGTTCAACTCTGCTTAGGAAACTGACGAGAACAGTAGCTCCTCTTCAGTCCAATACACTGTACTTGCTGGGAACAGATGCGAGTGCTATTTGCACGGTGTACGGCAATGGGAGCACAATAGTGACTCTTCTTACCAGAAAACAACTCTTGCTCTTAGTACCAGTAACTGCATGTGATTCAACTCCACTTAGGACTGGTAAACAAACGCTAGCTCGCCTTACAAGAAACACACTCTGCTTTTGAGAAAAGAGCACTCTTCTTCTCTACTGTGTTTCCTATGGGGTCCGAACAGTTAGCTTGCTCAGAACAAAAGAACTGTGCTTCCTATACACACGGGCCATATCTAGTTCAACTCTGCTTAGGAAACTGACAAGAACAGTAGCTCCTCTTCATTCCAATACACTGTAATTGATTGGAACAGACGCCAGCGCTATTTGTACTGTGTATGGCAATGGGAGCGCAATAGTACACTTCTTACCAAAAAATAACTCTACTCGTAGGACCGGAATCTGCATGTGATTCAAACTCATTTAGGACTGGGAAACAAAGCTAGCTCGCCTTACAAGAAACACACTCTGCTTTTGAGAAAAGAGCACTCTTCTTCTCTACTATGTGTCCTATGGGTTCCGAACAGTGAGCTTGCTCAGAACAAAAGAACTGTGCTTCCTACGCACACGGGCCATATCTAGTTCAACTCTGCTTAGGAAACTGACAAGAACAGTAGCTCCTCTTCAGTCCAATACACTGTACTTGCTGGGAACAGATGCGAGTGCTATTTGCACTGTGTTTGGCAATGGGAGCGCAATAGTGACTTTCCTTACCAGAAAACAACTCTTGCGCGTAGGAACAAAAACTGCATGTGATTCAACTCCATTTAGGACTGTGAAACAAACGCTAGCTCGCCTTACAAAAAACACACTCTGCTTTTGAGAAAAGAGCCCTCTTGTACTCTACTGTGTTTTCTACAGGGCCAGAAAGTGAGCTTGCTCAAAACAAAAGAACTGTGCTTGCTATACACACTTGCCATATCAGTTCAACTCTGCTTAGGAAACTGACAAGAACAGTATCTCCTCTTCAGTCCAATACACTGTACTTGATTGGAACAGACGCAAGTGCTATTTGCACTGTGTATGGCAAAGGGAGCTCAATAGTGACTCTTCTTACCAAAAACAACTCTACTCGTAGGACCAGAAACTGCATGTGATTCAACTTCATTTACGACTGGGAAACAAAAGCTAGCTCGCCTTATAAGAAACACACTCTGCTTTTGAGAAAAGAGTACTCTTCTACTCTACTGTGTTTCCTATGTGGTCCGAACAGTGAGCTTGCTCAGAACAAATGAACTGTGCTTCCTACACACACGGGCCATATCTAGTTCAAGTCTGCTTAGGAAACTGACAAGTACAGTAGCTCCTCTTCAATCCAATACACTGTACTTGCTGGGTGCAGACGCGAGTGCTATTTGCACTGTGTATGGCAATGGGAGCGCAATAGTGACACTTCTTACCAGAAAACAACTCTTGCTCTTAGGACCAGAAACTGTATGTGATTCAACTCCATTTTGGACTGGGAAGGAAACGCTAGGTCGCCTTACACTAAACACACTCGGCTTTTGAGAAAAGAGCACTCTTCTACTCTATTGTGTTTTCTACGGGGTCCAAACAGTGAGCTTGCTCAGAACAAAAGAACTGTGCTTCCTACACACACGGGCCATATCTAGTTCAACTCTGGTTAGGAAATTGACAAGAACAGTAGCTCCTCTTCAGTCCAATACACTGTACTTGCTGGGAACAGACGCAAGTGCTATTTGCACTGTGTATATCAATGGGTGCGCAATAGTGACTATCCTTACGAGAAAACAACTCTTGCTCCTAGGACCAAAAACTGCATGGGGTTCAACTCCATTTAGGACTGGGAATCAAATGCTAGCTCGCCTTACAAGAAACACACTCTGCTTTTGAGAAAAGAGCACTCTTCTACACTACTCTGTTTCCTATAGGGCCAGTACAGTGAGCTTGCTCAGAACAAAAGAACTGTGCTTCCTACACAAATGGCCATATCCAGATCAATTCTGCTTAGGAAACTGACAAGAACAGTAGCTCCTCTTCAGTCCAATACACTGTACTTGATTGGAACAGACGCAAGTGCTATTTGTACTGTGTATGGCAATGGGAGCACAATAGTGACTCTTCTTACCAAAAAATAACTCTACTCGTAGGACCAGAAACTGCATGTGATTCAAATTCATTTAGGACTGGGAAACAAAAGCTAGCTCGCCTTACAAGAAACACACTCTGCTTTTGAGAAAAGAGCACTCTTCTTCCCTACTATGTGTCCTATGGGTTCCGAAGAGTGAGCTTGCTCAGAACAAAAGAACTGTGCTTCCTACGCACACAGGCCATATCTAGTTCAACTCTGCTTAGGAAACTGACAAGAACGGTAGCTCCTCTACAGTCCAATACACTGTACTTGCTGGGAACAGATGCGAGTGCTATTTGCACTGTGTTTGGCAATGGGAGCGCAATAGTGACTTTCCTTACCAGAAAACAACTCTTGCGCGTAGGACCAAAAACTGCATGTGATTCAACTCCATTTAGAACTGGGAAACAAACGCTAGCTCGCCTTACAAGAAACACATTCTGCTTTTGAGAAAAGAGCACTCTTCTACTCTACTGTGTTTCCTATAGGGCCAGAACAGTGAGCTTGCTCAGAACAAAAGAACTATGCTTCCTACACACACGGGCCATATCTAGTTCAACTCTGCTTAGGAAACTGACGAGAACAGTAGCTCCTCTTCAGTCCAATACACTGTACTTGCTGGGAACAGATGCGAGTGCTATTTGCATGGTGTACGGCAATGGGAGCACAATAGTGACTCTTCTTACCAGAAAACAACTCTTGCTCTTAGTACCAGTAACTGCATGTGATTCAACTCCACTTAGGACTGGTAAACAAACGCTAGCTTGCCTTACAAGAAACACACTCTGCTTTTGAGAAAAGAGCACTCTTCTTCTCTACTGTGTTTCCTATGGGGTCCGAACAGTTAGCTTGCTCAGAACAAAAGAACTGTGCTTCCTATACACACGGGCCATATCGAGTTCAACTCTGCTTAGGAAACTGACAAGAACAGTAGCTCCTCTTCATTCCAATACACTGTAATTGATTGGAACAGACGCCAGCGCTATTTGTACTGTGTATGGCAATGGGAGCGCAATACTGACTCTTCTTACCAAAAAATAACTCTACTAGTAGGACCGGAATCTGCATGTGATTCAAACTCATTTAGGACTGGGAAACAAAGCTAGCTCGCCTTACAAGAAACACACTCTGCTTTTGAGAAAAAGCACTCTTCTTCTCTACTATGTGTCCTATGGTTTCCGAACAGTGAGCTTGCTCAGAACAAAAGAACTGTGCTTCCTACGCACACGGGCCATATCTAGTTCAACTCTGCTTAGGAAACTGACAAGAACAGTAGCTCCTCTTCAGTCCAATAGACTGTACTTGCTGGGGACAGATGCGAGTGCTATTTGCACTGTGTTTGGCAATGGGAGCGCAATAGTGACTTTCCTTACCAGAAAACAACTCTTGCGCGTAGGAACAAAAACTGCATGTGATTCAACTCCATTTAGGACTGTGAAACAAACGCTAGCTCGCCTTACAAAAAACACACTCTGCTTTTGAGAAAAGAGCCCTCTTGTACTCTACTGTGTCTTCTACAGGGCCAGAAAGTGAGCTTGCTCAAAACAAAAGAACTGTGCTTGCTATACACACTTGCCATATCAGTTCAACTCTGCTTAGGAAACTGACAAGAACAGTATCTCCTCTTCAGTCCAATACACTGTACTTGATTGGAACAGACGCAAGTGCTATTTGCACTGTGTATGGCAAAGGGAGCTCAATAGTGACTCTTCTTACCAAAAACAACTCTACTCGTAGGACCAGAAACTGCATGTGATTCAACTTCATTTACGACTGGGAAACAAAAGCTAGCTCGCCTTATAAGAAACACACTCTGCTTTTGAGAAAAGAGTACTCTTCTACTCTACTGTGTTTCCTATGTGGTCCGAACAGTGAGCTTGCTCAGAACAAATGAACTGTGCTTCCTACACACACGGGCCATATCTAGTTCAAGTCTGCTTAGGAAACTGACAAGTACAGTAGCTCCTCTTCAATCCAATACACTGTACTTGCTGGGTGCAGACGCGAGTGCTATTTGCACTGTGTATGGCAATGGGAGCGCAATAGTGACACTTCTTACCAGAAAACAACTCTTGCTCTTAGGACCAGAAACTGTATGTGATTCAACTCCATTTTGGACTGGGAAGGAAACGCTAGGTCGCCTTACACTAAACACACTCGGTTTTTGAGAAAAGAACACTCTTCTACTCTACTGTGTTTTCTACGGGGTCCAAACAGTGAGCTTGCTCAGAACAAAAGAACTGTGCTTCCTACACACACGGGCCATATCTAGTTCAACTCTGGTTAGGAAACTGACAAGAACAGTAGCTCCTCTTCAGTCCAATACACTGTACTTGCTGGGAACAGACGCAAGTGCTATTTGCACTGTGTATATCAATGGGTGCACAATAGTGACTATCCTTACGAGAAAACAACTCTTGCTCCTAGGACCAAAAACTGCATGGGGTTCAACTCCATTTAGGACTGGGAATCAAATGCTAGCTCGCCTTACAAGAAACACACTCTGCTTTTGAGAAAAGAGCACTCTTCTACACTACTCTGTTTCCTATAGGGCCAGTACAGTGAGCTTGCTCAGAACAAAAGAACTGTGCTTCCTACACAAATGGCCATATCCAGATCAATTCTGCTTAGGAAACTGACAAGAACAGTAGCTCCTCTTCAGTCCAATACACTGTACTTGCTGGGAACAGATGCGAGTGCTATTTGCACTGTGTTTGGCAATGGGAGCGCAATAGTGACTTTCCTTACCAGAAAACAACTCTTGCGCGTAGGACGAAAAACTGCATGTGATTCAACTCCATTTAGGACTGGGAAAAAAACACTAGCTCGACTTACAAGAAACACACTCTGCTTTTGAAAAAGAGCACTCTTCTACTCTACTGTATTTCCTATGGGGTCCGAACAGTGAGCTTGCTCAGAACAAAAGAAATGTACTTCCTGCACACATGGCCATATCTAGTTCAATTTTGCTTAGGAAACTGACAAGAACAGTAGATCCTCTTCAGTGCAATACACTGTACATGCTGGGAGAAGAAGCCAGTGCTATTTGCCCTGTGTATGACAATGGGAGCACAATAGTGACTCTTCTTACCAGAAAACATCTCTTCCTCGTAGGAACAGAAACTGCATGTGATTCAACTCCATTTAGGACTTGGAAACAAACACTAGCTCGCCTTACAAGAAACACACTCTGCTTTTGAGAAAAGAGCACTGAGTTTTCTATGGGGTCCGCACAATGAGCTTGCTCAGAACAAAAGACTGTGCTTCCTATACACACGGGCCATATCTGGTTCAACTCTGCTTAGGAAACTGACAAGAACAGTAGCTCCTCTTCAGTCCAATACTCTGTACTTGCTGGGAACAGATGTGAGTGCTATTTGTGCTGTGTATGGCAAGGGGAGCACAAAAGTG
The DNA here is from genome assembly GCF_949786415.1 of Peromyscus eremicus. NCBI lineage: Eukaryota > Metazoa > Chordata > Mammalia > Rodentia > Cricetidae > Peromyscus > Peromyscus eremicus. Next base: position 20,806 of record NW_026736346.1, on the reverse strand, counting down.
ACTTTCCTTACCAGAAAACAACTCTTGCTCGTAGGACCTAAAACTGCATGTGATTAAACTCCATTTAGGGGTGGGAAACAAACGCTAGCTCACCTTACAAAAAACACACTCTGCTTTTGAGAAAAGAGCACTCTTCTACTCTACTGTGTTTCCTATGGGGTCCAAACAGTGAGCTTTCTCAGAACAAAAGAACTGTGCTTCCTAAACACACGGGCCATATCTAGTTCAACTCTGATTAGGAAACTGACAAGAATAGTAGCTCCTCTTCAGTCCATTACACTGTACTTGCTGGGAACAGAATCGAGTGCTATTTGCACTATGTATGGCAATGGGAGTGCAATAATTACTTTCCTTACCAGAAAACAACTCTTGCTTGTTCGTCCAGAAGCTGCATGTGATTCAACTCCATTTAGGACTGGGAATCAAATGCTAGCTCGCCTTACAAGAAACACACTCTGCTTTTGAGAAAAGAGCACTCTTCTACTCTACTGTGTTTTCTATAGGGCCAGAAGGTGAGCTTGCTCAAAACAAAAGAACAGTGCTTCCTATACACACGGGCCATATCAGTTCAACTCTGCTTAGGAAACTGACAAGAACAGTAGCGCCTCTTCAGTCCAATACACTGTACTTGATTGGAACAGACGCAAGTGCTATTTGCACTGTGTATGTCAATGGGAGCTCAATAGTGACTCTTCTTACCAAAAAACAACTCTACTCGTAGGACCAGAAACTGCATGTGATTCAACTTCATTTACGACTGGGAAACAAAAGCTAGCTCGCCTTAAAAGAAACACACTCTGCTTTTGAGAAAAGAGTACTCTTCTACTCTACTGTGTTTCCTATGGTGTCCGAACAGTGAGCTTGCTCAGAACAAATGAACTGTGCTTCCTACACACACGGGTCATATCTAGTTCAACTCTCCTTAGGAAACTGACAAAAACAGTAGCTCCTCTTCATTCAAATACACTGTACTTGCTGGAAACAGATGCGAGTGCTATTTGTACTGTGTATGGCAATGGGAGCGCAATAGTGACTCTTCTTACCAGAAAACAACTCTTGCTCATAGGACTAGAAACTGCACGTGATTCAACTCCATTTGATTGGGAAACAAACGCCAGCTCGCCTTATAAGAAACACACTCTGCTTTTGAGAATAGGGCACTCATCTACTCTACTGTGTTTCCTATGAGTTCCAAACAATGAGCTTGCTCAGAAAAAAAGAACTGTGCTTCCTACACACGAGTCATATCTAGTTCATCTCTGCTTAGGAAACTGACAAGAACAGTAGCTCCTCTTCAGTCCAATACACTGTACTTGCTGTGAACAGACGGGAGTGTTATTTGCACTGTGTATGGCAATGGGATTGCAATAGTGACTTTCCTTACCAAAAAACAACTCTTGCTCATAGGACCAGAAACTACATGTGATTCAACTCAATTTAGGACTGGGAAACAAACGCTAACTCGCCTTTCAAGAAACACACTCTGCTTTTGAGAATAGAGCACTCTTCTACTCTACTGTGTTTCCTGTAGGGCGAGAACAGTGAGCTTGCCCAGAACAAAAGAACTGTGCTTCCTACACACACGAGCCTTATCTAGTTCAACTCTGCTTAGGAAACTGACAAGAACAGTAGCTCCTCTTCAGTGCAATACACTGTACATGCTGGGAGAGGAAGCCAGTGCTATTTGCCCTGTGTATGACAATGGGAGCACAATAGTGACTCTTCTTACCAGAAAACAACTCTTGCTTGTAGGACCAGAAACTGCATGTGATTCAACTCCTTTTAGGTCTGGGAAGCAAATGCTATCTCGCCTTACAAGAAACACACTCTGCTTTTGAGAAAAGAGCACTCTTCTACTCTACTGTGTTTTCTATAGGGCCAGAAAGTGAGCTTGCTCAAAACAAAAAAACTGTGCTTCCTATACACACGGGCCATATCAGTTCAACTCTGCTTAGGAAACTGACAAGAACAGTAGCTCCTCTTCAGTCCAATACACTGTACTTGATTGGAACAGACGCAAGTGCTATTTGCACTGTGTATGGCAATGGGAGCTCAATAGTGACTCTTCTTACCAAAAAACAACTCTACTCGTAGGAACAGAAACTGCATGTGATTCAACTTCATTTATGACTGGGAAACAAAAGCTAGCTCGCCTTACAAGAAACACACTCTGCTTTTGAGAAAAGAGTACTCTTCTACTCTACTGTGTTTCCTATGGGGTCCGAACAGTGAGCTTGCTCAGAACAAATGAACTATGCTTCCTACACACACGCGCATTATCTCGTTCAAGTCTGCTTAGGAAACTGACAAGTACAGTAGCTCCTCTTCCGTCCAATACACTGTACTTGATTGGAACAGACGCAAGTGCTATTTGCACTGTGTATGGCAATGGGAGCGCAATAGTGACACTTCTTACCAGAAAACAACTCTTGCTCTTAGGACCAGAAACTGCATGTGATTCAACTCCGTTTTGGACTGGGAAGCAAATGCTAGGTCGCCTTACACTAAACACACTCGGCTTTTGAGAAATGAGCACTCTTCTACTCTACTGTGTTTCCTACAGGGTCCAAACAGTGATCTTGCTCAGAACAAAAGAACTGTGCTTCCTACACACAAGGGCCATATCTAGTTCAACTCTGGATAGGAAACTGACAAGAACAGTAGCTCTGCTTCAGTCCAATACACTGTACTTGCTGGGAACAGATGCAAGTGCTATTTGCACTGTGTATGTCAATGGGAGGACAATAGTGACTATCCTTACGAGAAAACAACTCTTGCTCGTAGGACCAAAACTGCATGTGATTCAACTCCATTTAGGACTAGGAATCAAACGCTAGCTCGCCGTACAAGAAACACAATCTGCTTTTGAGAAAAGAGCACTCTGCTACTCTACTGTGTTTCCTATAGGACCAGAACAGTGAGCTTGCTCAGAACAAAAGAACTGTGCTTCCTACACACACGGGCTATATCTAGTTCAACTCTGCATAGGAAACTGACGAGAACAGTAGATCCTCTTCAGTCCAATACACTGTACATGCTGGGAAAAGACGCCAGTGCTATTTGCCCTCTGTATGACAATGGGAGCGCAATAGTGACTCTTTTTACCAGAAAACAACTCTTGCTTGTAGGACCAGAAACTGCATGTGATTCAACTCCATTTAGGTCTGGGAAGCAAATGCTATCTCGCCTTACAAGAAACACACTCTGCTTTTGAGAAAAGAGCACTGAGTTTCCTATTGGGTTCGCACAGTGAGCTTTCTCAGAACAAAAGAGCTGTGCTTCCTATACACACGGGCCATATCTAGTTCAACTCTGCTTAGGAAACTGACAAGAACAGTAGCTCCTCTTCAGTCCAATACAATGTACTTGCTGGGAACAGATGCGAGTGCTATTTGCACTGTGTTTGGCAATGGGAGCGCAATAGTGACTTTCCTTACCAGAAAACAACTCTTGCGCATAGGACCAAAAACTGCATGTGATTCAACTCCATTTAGGACTGGGAAACAAACGCTAGCTCGCCTTACAAGAAACACACTCTGCTTTTGAGAAAAGAACACTCTTCTACTCTACTGTGTTTCCTGTGGGGTCCTAACAGTGAGCTTGCTCAGAACAAAAGAACTGTGTTTCCTATACACACGGGCCATATCTAGTTCAACTCTGCTTAGGAAACTGACAAGAATAGTAGCTCCTCTTCAGTCCAACACACTGTACTTGATTGGAACAGACGCATGTGTTATTTGTACTGTGCATGGCAATGGGAGCCCAATAGTGACTCTTCTTACCAAAAAATAACTCTACTCGTAGGACCGGAAACTGCATGTGATTCAAACTCATTTAGGACTGGGAAACAAACGCTAGCTCGCCTTACAAGAAACACACTCTGCTTTTGAGAAAAGAGCACTCTTCTACTCTACTGTGTTTCCTATGGGGTCTGAGCAGTGAGCTTGCTCAGAACAAAAGAATTGTGCTTCCTACTCACACTGGCCATATCTAGTTCAACTCTGCTTAGGAAACTGATGAGAAAAGTAGCTCTTCTTCACTCCAATACACTGTACTTACTGGAAACAGACGCGAGTGCTATTTGCACTGTGTACAGCAATTGGAGCACAATAGTGACTCTTCTTACCAGAAAACACCTCTTGCTCTTAGGACCAGAAACTGCATTTGATTCAATCCACTTAGGACTGGGAAACAAACGCTAGCTCGCCTTACAAGAAACAAGCTCTGCTTTTGAGAATAGGGCACACTTCTACTCTACTGTGTTTCCTATGGGGTGCAAACAGCGAGCTTGCTCAGAACAAAAGAACTGTGCTTCCTACACACACGGGCCATATCTAGTTCAATTCTGCTTAGGAAACTTGCAAGAACAGTAGATCCTCTTCAGTCCAATACACTGTACTTGCTGGGAACAGACGCCAGTGGTATTTGCACTGTGTATGAAAATGGGAGCCCAATAGTGACTTTTTTTTTTTGGTTTTTCAAGACAGGATGTCTCTGTGTAGCTTTGCGCCTTTCCTGGGACTCACTTGGTAGCCCAGGTTGGCCTCAAACTCACAGAGATCCACCTGGCTCTGCCTCCCAAGTGCTGGGATTAAAGGCGTGCGCCACCACCGTCCGGCTCTATAGTTACTTTTATTACCAGAAAAAACTCTTGCTTGTAGGACCACAAACTGCATGTGATTCAAATCCATTTAGGACTGGGAAGCAAACACTAGCTCGCATTACAAGAAACACACTCGGCTTTTGAGAAAAGAGCACTCTTCTACTCTACTGTGTTTCCTATGTGGTCACAACAGTGAGCTTACTCAGAACAAAAGAACTGTGCTTCCTATACACACGGGCCACATCTAGTTCAACTCTGCTTAGGAAACTGACAAGAACAGTAGCTCCTCTTCAGTCCAATACACTGTACTTGATTGGAAAATACGCAAGTGCTATTTGTACTGTGTATGGCAATGGGAGCGCAATAGTGACTCTTCTTACCAAAAAATAACTCTACTCGTAGGACCAGAAACTGCATGTGATTCAAATTCATTTAGGACTGGGAAAGAAACGCTAGCTCGCCTTACAAGAAACACACTCTGCTTTTGAGAAAAGAGCACTCTTCTTCTCTACTATGTGTCCTATGGGTTCCAAACAGTGAGCTTGCTCAGAACAAAAGAACTGTGCTTCCTACGCACACGGGCCATATCTAGTTCAACTCTGCTTAGGAAACTGACAAGAACAGTAGCTCCTCTTCAGTCCAATACACTGTACTTGATTGGAACAGACGCAAGTGCTATTTGTACTGTGTATGGCAATGGGAGCACAATAGTGACTCTTCTTACCAAAAAATAACTCTACTCGTAGGACCAGAAACTGCATGTGATTCAACTCCATTTAGAACTGGGAAACAAACGCTAGCTCGCCTTACAAGAAACACATTCTGCTTTTGAGAAAAGAGCACTCTTCTACTCTACTGTGTTTCCTATAGGGCCAGAACAGTGAGCTTGCTCAGAACAAAAGAACTATGCTTCCTACACACACGGGCCATATCTAGTTCAACTCTGCTTAGGAAACTGACGAGAACAGTAGCTCCTCTTCAGTCCAATACACTGTACTTGCTGGGAACAGATGCGAGTGCTATTTGCACGGTGTACGGCAATGGGAGCACAATAGTGACTCTTCTTACCAGAAAACAACTCTTGCTCTTAGTACCAGTAACTGCATGTGATTCAACTCCACTTAGGACTGGTAAACAAACGCTAGCTCGCCTTACAAGAAACACACTCTGCTTTTGAGAAAAGAGCACTCTTCTTCTCTACTGTGTTTCCTATGGGGTCCGAACAGTTAGCTTGCTCAGAACAAAAGAACTGTGCTTCCTATACACACGGGCCATATCTAGTTCAACTCTGCTTAGGAAACTGACAAGAATAGTAGCTCCTCTTCATTCCAATACACTGTAATTGATTGGAACAGACGCCAGCGCTATTTGTACTGTGTATGGCAATGGGAGCGCAATAGTGACTCTTCTTACCAAAAAATAACTCTACTCGTAGGACCGGAATCTGCATGTGATTCAAACTCATTTAGGACTGGGAAACAAAGCTAGCTCACCTTACAAGAAACACACTCTGCTTTTGAGAAAAGAGCACTCTTCTTCTCTACTATGTGTCCTATGGGTTCTGAACAGTGAGCTTGCTCAGAACAAAAGAACTGTGCTTCCTACGCACACGGGCCATATCTAGTTCAACTCTGCTTAGGAAACTGACAAGAACAGTAGCTCCTCTTCAGTCCAATACACTGTACTTGCTGGGAACAGATGCGAGTGCTATTTGCACTGTGTTTGGCAATGGGAGCGCAATAGTGACTTTCCTTACCAGAAAACAACTCTTGCGCGTAGGAACAAAAACTGCATGTGATTCAACTCCATTTAGGACTGTGAAACAAATGCTAGCTCGCCTTACAAAAAACACACTCTGCTTTTGAGAAAAGAGCCCTCTTGTACTCTACTGTGTTTTCTACAGGGCCAGAAAGTGAGCTTGCTCAAAACAAAAGAACTGTGCTTGCTATACACACTTGCCATATCAGTTCAACTCTGCTTAGGAAACTGACAAGAACAGTATCTCCTCTTCAGTCCAATACACTGTACTTGATTGGAACAGACGCAAGTGCTATTTGCACTGTGTATGGCAAAGGGAGCTCAATAGTGACTCTTCTTACCAAAAACAACTCTACTCGTAGGACCAGAAACTGCATGTGATTCAACTTCATTTACGACTGGGAAACAAAAGCTAGCTCGCCTTATAAGAAACACACTCTGCTTTTGAGAAAAGAGTACTCTTCTACTCTACTGTGTTTCCTATGTGGTCCGAACAGTGAGCTTGCTCAGAACAAATGAACTGTGCTTCCTACACACACGGGCCATATCTAGTTCAAGTCTGCTTAGGAAACTGACAAGTACAGTAGCTCCTCTTCAATCCAATACACTGTACTTACTGGGTGCAGACGCGAGTGCTATTTGCACTGTGTATGGCAATGGGAGCGCAATAGTGACACTTCTTACCAGAAAACAACTCTTGCTCTTAGGACCAGAAACTGTATGTGATTCAACTCCATTTTGGACTGGGAAGGAAACGCTAGGTCGCCTTACACTAAACACACTCGGCTTTTGAGAAAAGAGCACTCTTCTACTCTACTGTGTTTTCTACGGGGTCCAAACAGTGAGCTTGCTCAGAACAAAAGAACTGTGCTTCCTACACACACGGGCCATATCTAGTTCAACTCTGGTTAGGAAACTGACAAGAACAGTAGCTCCTCTTCAGTCCAATACACTGTACTTGCTGGGAACAGACGCAAGTGCTATTTGCACTGTGTATATCAATGGGTGCGCAATAGTGACTATCCTTACGAGAAAACAACTCTTGCTCCTAGGACCAAAAACTGCATGGGGTTCAACTCCATTTAGGACTGGGAATCAAATGCTAGCTCGCCTTACAAGAAACACACTCTGCTTTTGAGAAAAGAGCACTCTTCTACACTACTCTGTTTCCTATAGGGCCAGTACAGTGAGCTTGCTCAGAACAAAAGAACTGTGCTTCCTACACAAATGGCCATATCCAGATCAATTCTGCTTAGGAAACTGACAAGAACAGTAGCTCCTCTTCAGTCCAATACACTGTACTTGCTGGGAACAGATGCGAGTGCTATTTGCACTGTGTTTGGCAATGGGAGCGCAATAGTGACTTTCCTTACCAGAAAACAACTCTTGCACGTAGGACGAAAAACTGCATGTGATTCAACTCCATTTAGGACTGGGAAAAAAACACTAGCTCGACTTACAAGAAACACACTCTGCTTTTGAGAAAAGAGCACTCTTCTACTCTACTGTATTTCCTATGGGGTCCGAACAGTGAGCTTGCTCAGAACAAAAGAAATGTACTTCCTGCACACATGGCCATATCTAGTTCAATTTTGCTTAGGAAACTGACAAGAACAGTAGATCCTCTTCAGTGCAATACACTGTACATGCTGGGAGAACAAGCCAGTGCTATTTGCCCTGTGTATGACAATGGGAGCACAATAGTGACTCTTCTTACCAGAAAACATCTCTTCCTCGTAGGAACAGAAACTGCATGTGATTCAACTCCATTTAGGACTTGGAAACAAACACTAGCTCGCCTTACAAGAAACACACTCTGCTTTTGAGAAAAGAGCACTGAGTTTCCTATGGGGTCCGCACAATGAGCTTGCTCAGAACAAAAGACTGTGCTTCCTATACACACGGGCCATATCTGGTTCAACTCTGCTTAGGAAACTGACAAGAACAGTAGCTCCTCTTCAGTCCAATACTCTGTACTTGCTGGGAACAGATGTGAGTGCTATTTGTGCTGTGTATGGCAAGGGGAGCACAAAAGTGACTTTCCTTACCAGAAAACAACTCTTGCTCGTAGGACCTAAAACTGCATGTGATTAAACTCCATTTAGGGGTGGGAAACAAACGCTAGCTCACCTTACAAAAAACACACTCTGCTTTTGAGAAAAGAGCACTCTTCTACTCTACTGTGTTTCCTATGGGGTCCAAACAGTGAGCTTTCTCAGAACAAAAGAACTGTGCTTCCTAAACACACGGGCCATATCTAGTTCAACTCTGATTAGGAAACTGACAAGAATAGTAGCTCCTCTTCAGTCCATTACACTGTACTTGCTGGGAACAGAATCGAGTGCTATTTGCACTATGTATGGCAATGGGAGTGCAATAATTACTTTCCTTACCAGAAAACAACTCTTGCTTGTTCGTCCAGAAGCTGCATGTGATTCAACTCCATTTAGGACTGGGAATCAAATGCTAGCTCGCCTTACAAGAAACATACTCTGCTTTTGAGAAAAGAGCACTCTTCTACTCCACTGTGTTTTCTATAGGGCCAGAAGGTGAGCTTGCTCAAAACAAAAGAACAGTGCTTCCTATACACACGGGCCATATCAGTTCAACTCTGCTTAGGAAACTGACAAGAACAGTAGCGCCTCTTCAGTCCAATACACTGTACTTGATTGGAACAGACGCAAGTGCTATTTGCACTGTGTATGTCAATGGGAGCTCAATAGTGACTCTTCTTACCAAAAAACAACTCTACTCGTAGGACCAGAAACTGCATGTGATTCAACTTCATTTACGACTGGGAAACAAAAGCTAGCTCGCCTTAAAAGAAACACACTCTGCTTTTGAGAAAAGAGTACTCTTCTACTCTACTGTGTTTCCTATGGTGTCCGAACAGTGAGCTTGCTCAGAACAAATGAACTGTGCTTCCTACACACACGGGTCATATCTAGTTCAACTCTCCTTAGGAAACTGACAAAAACAGTAGCTCCTCTTCATTCAAATACACTGTACTTGCTGGAAACGGATGCGAGTGCTATTTGTACTGTGTATGGCAATGGGAGCGCAATAGTGACTCTTCTTACCAGAAAACAACTCTTGCTCATAGGACTAGAAACTGCACGTGATTCAACTCCATTTGATTGGGAAACAAACGCCAGCTCGCCTTATAAGAAACACACTCTGCTTTTGAGAATAGGGCACTCATCTACTCTACTGTGTTTCCTATGAGTTCCAAACAGTGAGCTTGCTCAGAAAAAAAGAACTGTGCTTCCTACACACGAGTCATATCTAGTTCAACTCTGCTTAGGAAACTGACAAGAACAGTAGCTCCTCTTCAGTCCAATACACTGTACTTGCTGTGAACAGACGGGAGTGTTATTTGCACTGTGTATGGCAATGGGATTGCAATAGTGACTTTCCTTACCAAAAAACAACTCTTGCTCATAGGACCAGAAACTGCATGTGATTCAACTCAATTTAGGACTGGGAAACAAACGCTAACTCGCCTTTCAAGAAACACACTCTGCTTTTGAGAATAGAGCACTCTTCTACTCTACTGTATTTCCTATGGGGTACGAACAGTGAGCTTGCTCAGAACAAAAGAAATGTGCTTCCTACACACACGGGTCATATCTAGTTCAACTCTGCTTAGGAAACTGACAAGAACAGTAGCTCCTCTTCAGTCCAATACACTGTACTTGCTGGGAACAGATGCGAGTGCAATTTGCACTGTGTACGGCAATGGGAGCACAATAGTGACTCTTCTTACCAGAAAACAACTCTTGCTCTTAGGAACAGTAACTGCATGTGATTCAACTCCATTTAGGACTGGGAAAAAAGCACTAGCTCGACTTAAAAGAAACACACTCTGCTTTTGAGAAAAGAGCACCCTTCTACTCTACTGTATTTCCTATGGGGTACGAACAGTGAGCTTGCTCAGAACAAAAGAAATGTACTTCCTGCACACATGGCAATATCTAGTTCAATTCTGCTTAGGAAACTGACAAGAACAGTAGATCCTCTTCAGTGCAATACACTGTACATGCTGGGAGAGGAAGCCAGTGCTATTTGCCCTGTGTATGACAATGGGAGCACAATAGTGACTCTTCTTACCAGAAAACAACTCTTGCTTGTAGGACCAGAAACTGCATGTGATTCAACTCCTTTTAGGTCTGGGAAGCAAATGCTATCTCGCCTTACAAGAAACACACTCTGCTTTTGAGAAAAGAGCACTCTTCTACTCTACTGTGTTTTCTATAGGGCCAGAAAGTGAGCTTGCTCAAAACAAAAAAACTGTGCTTCCTATACACACGGGCCATATCAGTTCAACTCTGCTTAGGAAACTGACAAGAACAGTAGCTCCTCTTCAGTCCAATACACTGTACTTTATTGGAACAGACGCGAGTGCTATTTGCACTGTGTATGGCAATGGGAGCTCAATAGTGACTCTTCTTACCAAAAAACAACTCTACTCGTAGGAACAGAAACTGCATGTGATTCAACTTCATTTATGACTGGGAAACAAAAGCTAGCTCGCCTTACAAGAAACACACTCTGCTTTTGAGAAAAGAGTACTCTTCTACTCTACTGTGTTTCCTATGGGGTCCGAACAGTGAGCTTGCTCAGAACAAATGAACTATGCTTCCTACACACACGCGCATTATCTCGTTCAAGTCTGCTTAGGAAACTGACAAGTACAGTAGCTCCTCTTCAATCCAATACACTGTACTTGCTGGGAGCAGACGCGAGTGCTATTTGCACTGTGTATGGCAATGGGAGCGCAATAGTGACACTTCTTACCAGAAAACAACTCTTGCTCTTAGGACCAGAAACTGCATGTGATTCAACTCCGTTTTGGACTGGGAAGCAAACGCTAGGTCGCCTTACACTAAACACACTCGGCTTTTGAGAAATGAGCACTCTTCTACTCTACTGTGTTTCCTACAGGGTCCAAACAGTGATCTTGCTCAGAACAAAAGAACTGTGCTTCCTACACACAAGGGCCATATCTAGTTCAACTCTGGATAGGAAACTGACAAGAACAGTAGCTCCGCTTCAGTCCAATACACTGTACTTGCTGGGAACAGATGCAAGTGCTATTTGCACTGTGTATGTCAATGGGAGGACAATAGTGACTATCCTTACGAGAAAACAACTCTTGCTCGTAGGACCAAAAACTGCATGTGATTCAACTCCATTTAGGACTAGGAATCAAACGCTAGCTCGCCTTACAAGAAACACAATCTGCTTTTGAGAAAAGAGCACTCTGCTACTCTACTGTGTTTCCTATAGGACCAGAACAGTGAGCTTGCTCAGAACAAAAGAACTGTGCTTCCTACACACACAGGCTATATCTAGTTCAACTCTGCATAGGAAACTGACGAGAACAGTAGATCCTCTTCAGTCCAATACACTGTACATGCTGGGAAAAGACGCCAGTGCTATTTGCCCTCTGTATGACAATGGGAGCGCAATAGTGACTCTTTTTACCAGAAAACAACTCTTGCTTGTAGGACCAGAAACTGCATGTGATTCAACTCCATTTAGGTCTGGGAAGCAAATGCTATCTCGCCTTACAAGAAACACACTCTGCTTTTGAGAAAAGAGCACTGAGTTTCCTATTGGGTTCGCACAGTGAGCTTTCTCAGAACAAAAGAGCTGTGCTTCCTATACACACGGGCCATATCTAGTTCAACTCTGCTTAGGAAACTGACAGAACAGTAGCTCCTCTTCAGTCCAATACAATGTACTTGCTGGGAACAGATGCGAGTGCTATTTGCACTGTGTTTGGCAATGGGAGCGCAATAGTGACTTTCCTTACCAGAAAACAACTCTTGCGCGTAGGACCAAAAACTGCATGTGATTCAACTCCATTTAGGACTGGGAAACAAACGCTAGCTCGCCTTACAAGAAACACACTCTGCTTTTGAGAATAGAGCACTCTTCTACTCTACTGTGTTTCCTGTAGGGCGAGAACAGTGAGCTTGCCCAGAACAAAAGAACTGTGCTTCCTACACACACGGGCCCTATCTAGTTCAACTCTGCTTAGGAAACTGACAAGAACAGTAGCTCCTCTTCAGTCCAATACACTGTACTTGCTGGGAACAGACGCGAGTGCTATTTGCACTGTGTATGGCAAAGGGAGCGCAATAGTGACTCTTCTTACCAGAAAACAACTCTAGCTCATAGGATCAGAAACTGCATGTGTATTTCAACTCCATTTAGGACTTGGAAACAAATGCTAGCTCGCCTTACAAGAAACACACTCTGCTTTTGAGAAAAGTGCACTCTTCTACTCTACTGTGTTTCCTATGGGGTTCAAACAGTGAGCTTGCTCAGAACAAAAGAACTGTGCTTAGTACACACACGGGTCATATCTGGTTCATCACTACTTAGGAAACTGACAAGAACAGTAGCTTCTCTGCAGTCCAATACACTGTACTTGCTGGGAACAGACGCGAGTGCTATTTGTACTGTGTATGGCAATGGGAGCACAATAGTGACTCTTCTTACCAGAAAACAACTCTTGCTTGTAGGAACAAAAACTGCTTTTGATTAAACTCCATTTAGGACTGGGAAACAAACGCTAGCTCGCCTTACAAGAAACACGCTCTGCTTTTGAGAAAAGAGCACTCTTCTACTCTACTGTGTTTCCTATAGGGCCAGAACAGTGGGCTTGCTCAGAACAAAAGAACTGTGCTTCCTACACACACGGTCCATATCTAGTTCAACTCTCCTTAGGAAACTGATGAGAAGAGTAGCTCCTGTTCAGTCCAATACACTGTACTTACTGGGAACAGACGCAAGTGCTATTTGCTCTGTGTACGGCAATGGGAGCACAATAGTGACTCTTCTTACCAGGAAACAACTCTTCCTCTTAGGACCAGAAACTGCATTTGATTCAATCCATTTAGGACTGGGAAACAAACGCTAGCTCGCCTTACAAGAAACACGCTCTGCTTTTGAGAATAGGGCACACATCTACTCTACTGTGTTTCCTATGGGGTTCCAACAGTGAGCTTGCTCAGAACAAAAGAACTGTGCTTCCTACACACACGGGTCATATCCAGTTCAATTCTGCTTAGGAAACTGACAAGAACAGTAGCTCCTCTTCAGTCCAATACACTGTACTTGCTGGGAACAGATGCGAGTGCTATTTCCACTGTGTTTGGCAATGGGAGCGCAATAGTGACTTTCCCTACCAGAAAACAACTCTTGCGCGTAGGACCAAAAACTGCATGTGATTCAACTCCATTTAGGACTGGGAAACAAACGCTAGCTCGCCTCACAAGAAACACACTCTGCTTTTGAGAAAAGAGCACTCTTCTACTCTACTGTGTTTCCTATGGGGTCCGAACAGTGAGCTTGCTCAGAACAAAAGAACTGTACTTCCTATACACACGGGCCATATCTAGTTCAACTCTGCTTAGGAAACTGACAAGAAGAGTAGCTCCTCTTCATTCCAATACACTGTACTTGATTGGAACAGACAAAAGTGCTATTTGCACTGTGTATGGCAATGGGAGCTCAATAGTGACTCTTCTTACCAAAAACAACTCTACTCATAGGACCAGAAACTGCATGTGATTCAACTTTATTTATGACTGGGAAACAAAAGCTAGCTCGCCTTAAAAGAAACACACTCTGCTTTTGATAAAAGAGTACTCTTCTTCTCTACTGTGTTTCCTATGGGGTCCGAACAGTGAGCTTGCTCAGAACAAATGAACTGTGCTTCCTAAACACACAGGTCATATCTAGTTCAAGTCTGCTTAGGAAACTGACAAGTACACTAGCTCCTCTTCAATCCAATACACTGTACTTGCTGGGAGCAGAAGCGAGTGCTATTTGCACTGTGTATGTCAATGGGAGCACAATAGTGACTATCCTTACGAGAAAACAACTCTTGCTCGTAGGACCAAAAACTGCATGTGATTCAACTCCATTCAGGACTGGGAATCAAACGCTAGCTCGCCTTACAAGAAACACACTCTGCTTTTGAGAAAAGAACACTCTTCTACTCTACTCTGTTTCCTATAGGGCCAGTACAGTGAGCTTGCTCAGAACAAAAGAACTGTGCTTCCTACACACACGGGCCATATCTAGTTCAATTCTGCTTAGGAAACTGGCAAGAACAGTAGATCCTCTTCAGTCCAATACACTGTACTTGCTGGGAACAGACGCCAGTGGTATTTGCACTGTGTATGAAAATGGGAGCCCAATAGTGACTTTTTTTTTTTGGTTTTTCAAGACAGGATGTCTCTGTGTAGCTTTGCGCCTTTCCTGGGACTCACTTGGTAGCCCAGGTTGGCCTCGAACTCACAGAGATCCACCTGGCTCTGCCTCCCAAGTGCTGGGATTAAAGGCGTGCGCCACCACCGTCCGGCTCTATAGTTACTTTTATTACCAGAAAAAACTCTTGCTTGTAGGACCACAAACTGCATGTGATTCAAATCCATTTAGGACTGGGAAGCAAACACTAGCTCGCATTACAAGAAACACACTCGGCTTTTGAGAAAAGAGCACTCTTCTACTCTACTGTGTTTCCTATGTGGTCACAACAGTGAGCTTACTCAGAACAAAAGAACTGTGCTTCCTATACACACGGGCCACATCTAGTTCAACTCTGCTTAGGAAACTGACAAGAACAGTAGCTCCTCTTCAGTCCAATACACTGTACTTGATTGGAAAATACGCAAGTGCTATTTGTACTGTGTATGGCAATGGGAGCGCAATAGTGACTCTTCTTACCAAAAAATAACTCTACTCGTAGGACCAGAAACTGCATGTGATTCAAATTCATTTAGGACTGGGAAACAAACGCTAGCTCGCCTTATAAGAAACACACTCTGCTTTTGAGAAAAGAGCACTCTTCTTCTCTACTATGTGTCCTATGGGTTCCAAACAGTGAGCTTGCTCAGAACAAAAGAACTGTGCTTCCTACGCACACGGGCCATATCTAGTTCAACTCTGCTTAGGAAACTGACAAGAACAGTAGCTCCTCTTCAGTCCAATACACTGTACTTGCTAGGAACAGATGCGAGTGCTATTTGCACTGTGTTTGGCAATGGGAGCGCAATAGTGACTTTCCTTACCAGAAAACAACTCTTGCTCGTAGTACCAAAAACTGCGTGTGATTCAACTCCATTTAGGACTGGGAAACAAACGCTAGCTCACCTTACAAGAAACACACTCTGCTTTTGAGAAAAGAGCAGTCTTCTACTCTACTGTGTTACCTATAGGGCCAGTACAGTGAGCTTGCTCAGAACAAAAGAACTGTGCTTCCTACACACGAGTCATATCTAGTTCAACTCTGCTTAGGAAACTGACAAGAACAGTAGCTCCTCTTCAGTCCAATACACTGTACTTGCTGTGAACAGACGGGAGTGGTATTTGCACTGTGTATGGCAATGGGATTGCAATAGTGACTTTCCTTACCAAAAAACAACTCTTGCTCACAGGACCAGAAACTGCATGTGATTCAACTCAATTTAGGACTGGGAAACAAACGCTAATTCGCCTTTCAAGAAACACACTCTGCTTTTGAGAATAGAGCACTCTTCTACTCTACTGTGTTTCCTGTAGGGCGAGAAGAGTGAGCTTGCCCAGAACAAAAGAACTGTGCTTCCTACACACACGGGCCATATCTAGTTCAACTCTGCTTAGGAAACTGACAAGAACAGTAGCTCCTCTTCAGTCCAATACACTGTACTTGCTGGGAACAGATGCAAGTGCTATTTGCACTGTGTATGTCAATGGGAGGGCAATAGTGACTATCCTTACGAGAAAACAACTCTTGCTCGTAGGACCAAAAACTGCATGTGATTCAACTCCATTTAGGACTGGGAATCAAACGCTAGCTCGCCTTACAAGAAACACAATCTGCTTTTGAGAAAAGAGCACTCTGCTACTCTACTGTGTTTCCTATAGGATCAGAACAGTGAGCTTGCTCAGAACAAAAGAACTGTGCTTCCTACACACACGGGCTATATCTAGTTCAACTCTGCATAGGAAACTGACAAGAACAGTAGATCCTCTTCAGTCCAATACACTGTACATGCTGGGAAAAGACGCCAGTGCTATTTGCCCTCTGTATGACAATGGGAGCACAATAGTGACTCTTTTTACCAGAAAACAACTCTTGCTTGTAGGACCAGAAACTGCATGTGATTCAACTCCATTTAGGTCTGGGTAGCAAATGCTATCTCGCCTTACAAGAAACACACTCTGCTTTTGAGAAAAGAGCACTGAGTTTCCTATTGGGTTCGCACAGTGAGCTTTCTCAGAACAAAAGAGCTGTGCTTCCTATACACACGGGCCATATCTAGTTCAACTCTGCTTAGGAAACTGACAAGAACAGTAGCTCCTCTTCAGTCCAATACAATGTACTTGCTGGGAACAGATGCGAGTGCTATTTGCACTGTGTTTGGCAATGGGAGCGCAATAGTGACTTTCCTTACCAGAAAACAACTCTTGCGCGTAGGACCAAAAACTGCATGTGATTCAACTCCATTTAGGACTGGGAAACAAACGCTAGCTCGCCTTACAATAAACACATTCTGCTTTTGAGAAAAGAACACTCTTCTACTCTACTGTGTTTCCTGTGGGGTCCTAACAGTGAGCTTGCTCAGAACAAAAGAACTGTGTTTCCTATACACACGGGCCATATCTAGTTCAACTCTGCTTAGGAAACTGATGAGAAAAGTAGCTCTTCTTCACTCCAATACACTGTACTTACTGGAAACAGACGCGAGTGCTATTTGCACTGTGTACAGCAATTGGAGCACAATAGTGACTCTTCTTACCAGAAAACACCTCTTGCTCTTAGGACCAGAAACTGCATTTGATTCAATCCACTTAGGACTGGGAAACAAACGCTAGCTCGCCTTACAAGAAACAAGCTCTGCTTTTGAGAATAGGGCACACTTCTACTCTACTGTGTTTCCTATGGGGTGCAAACAGCGAGCTTGCTCAGAACAAAAGAACTGTGCTTCCTACACACACGGGCCATATCTAGTTCAATTCTGCTTAGGAAACTGGCAAGAACAGTAGATCCTCTTCAGTCCAATACACTGTACTTGCTGGGAACAGACGCCAGTGGTATTTGCACTGTGTATGAAAATGGGAGCCCAATAGTGACTTATTTTTTTTGGTTTTTCAAGACAGGATGTCTCTGTGTAGCTTTGCGCCTTTCCTGGGACTCACTTGGTAGCCCAGGTTGGCCTCGAACTCACAGAGATCCACCTGGCTCTGCCTCCCAAGTGCTGGGATTAAAGGCATGCGCCACCACCGTCCGGCTCTATAGTTACTTTTATTACCAGAAAAAACTCTTGCTTGTAGGACCACAAACTGCATGTGATTCAAATCCATTTAGGACTGGGAAGCAAACACTAGCTCGCATTACAAGAAACACACTCGGCTTTTGAGAAAAGAGCACTCTTCTACTCTACTGTGTTTCCTATGTGGTCACAACAGTGAGCTTACTCAGAACAAAAGAACTGTGCTTCCTATACACACGGGCCACATCTAGTTCAACTCTGCTTAGGAAACTGACAAGAACAGTAGCTCCTCTTCAGTCCAATACACTGTACTTGATTGGAAAATACGCAAGTGCTATTTGTACTGTGTATGGCAATGGGAGCGCAATAGTGACTCTTCTTACCAAAAAATAACTCTACTCGTAGGACCAGAAACTGCATGTGATTCAAATTCATTTAGGACTGGGAAACAAACGCTAGCTCGCCTTACAAGAAACACACTCTGCTTTTGAGAAAAGAGCACTCTTCTTCTCTACTATGTGTCCTATGGGTTCCAAACAGTGAGCTTGCTCAGAACAAAAGAACTGTGCTTCCTACGCACACGGGCCATATCTAGTTCAACTCTGCTTAGGAAACTGACAAGAACAGTAGCTCCTCTTCAGTCCAATACACTGTACTTGCTGGGAACAGATGCGAGTGCTATTTGCACTGTGTTTGGCAATGGGAGCGCAATAGTGACTTTCCTTACCAGAAAACAACTCTTGCGCGTAGGACCAAAAACTGCATGTGATTCAACTCCATTTAGGACTGGGAAACAAACGCTAGCTCACCTTACAAGAAACACACTCTGCTTTTGAGAAAAGAGCAGTCTTCTACTCTACTGTGTTACCTGAAGGGCCAGTACAGTGAGCTTGCTCAGAACAAAAGAACTGTGCTTCCTACACATGAGTCATATCTAGTTCAACTCTGCTTAGGAAACTGACAAGAACAGTAGCTCCTCTTCAGTCCAATACACTGTACTTGCTGTGAACAGACGGGAGTGTTATTTGCACTGTGTATGGCAATGGGATTGCAAGAGTGACTTTCCTTACCAAAAAACAACTCTTGCTCATAGGACCAGAAACTGCATGTGATTCAACTCAATTTAGGACTGGGAAACAAACGCTAACTCGCCTTTCAAGAAACACACTCTGCTTTTGAGAATAGAGCACTCTTCTACTCTACTGTGTTTCCTGTAGGGCGAGAACAGTGAGCTTGCCCAGAACAAAAGAACTGTGCTTCCTACACACACGGGCCATATCTAGTTCAACTCTGCTTAGGAAACTGACAAGAACAGTAGCTCCTCTTCAGTCCAATACACTGTACTTGCTGGGAACAGACGCGAGTGCTATTTGCACTGTGTATGGCAAAGGGAGAGCAATAGTGACTCTTCTTACCAGAAAACAACTCTAGCTCATAGGATCAGAAACTGCATGTGTATTTCAACTCCATTTAGGACTTGGAAACAAACGCTAGCTCGCCTTACAAGAAACACACTCTGCTTTTGAGAAAAGTGCACTCTTCTACTCTACTGTGTTTCCTATGGGGTTCAAACAGTGAGCTTGCTCAGAACAAAAGAACTGTGCTTAGTACACACACGGGTCATATCTGGTTCATCTCTACTTAGGAAACTGACAAGAACAGTAGCTTCTCTGCAGTCCAATACACTGTACTTGCTGGGAACAGACGCGAGTGCTATTTGTACTGTGTATGGCAATGGGAGCACAATAGTGACTCTTCTTACCAGAAAACAACTCTTGCTTGTAGGACCAAAAACTGCTTTTGATTAAACTCCATTTAGGACTGGGAAACAAATGCTAGCTCGCCTTACAAGAAACACGCTCTGCTTTTGAGAAAAGAGCACTCTTCTACTCTACTGTGTTTCCTATAGGGCCAGAACAGTGGGCTTGCTCAGAACAAAAGAACTGTGCTTCCTACACACACGGTCCATATCTAGTTCAACTCTCCTTAGGAAACTGATGAGAAGAGTAGCTCCTGTTCAGTCCAATACACTGTACTTACTGGGAACAGACGCAAGTGCTATTTGCTCTGTGTACGGCAATGGGAGCACAATAGTGACTCTTCTTACCAGGAAACAACTCTTCCTCTTAGGACCAGAAACTGCATTTGATTCAATCCATTTAGGACTGGGAAACAAACGCTAGCTCGCCTTACAAGAAACACGCTCTGCTTTTGAGAATAGGGCACACATCTACTCTACTGTGTTTCCTATGGGGTTCCAACAGTGAGCTTGCTCAGAACAAAAGAACTGTGCTTCCTACACACACGGGTCATATCCAGTTCAATTCTGCTTAGGAAACTGACAAGAACAGTAGCTCTTCTTCAGTCCAATACACTGTACTTGCTGGGAACAGATGCGAGTGCTATTTCCACTGTGTTTGGCAATGGGAGCGCAATAGTGACTTTCCCTACCAGAAAACAACTCTTGCGCGTAGGACCAAAAACTGCATGTGATTCAACTCCATTTAGGACTGGGAAACAAACGCTAGCTCGCCTCACAAGAAACACACTCTGCTTTTGAGAAAAGAGCACTCTTCTACTCTACTGTGTTTCCTATGGGGTCCGAACAGTGAGCTTGCTCAGAACAAAAGAACTGTACTTCCTATACACACGGGCCATATCTAGTTCAACTCTGCTTAGGAAACTGACAAGAAGAGTAGCTCCTCTTCATTCCAATACACTGTAATTGATTGGAACAGACACAAGTGTTATTTGTACTGTGTATGGCAATGGGAGCCCAATAGTGATTCTTCTTACCAAAAAATAACTCTACTCGTAGGACCGGAATCTGCATGTGATTCAAACTCATTTAGGACTGGGAAACAAAAGCTAGCTCGCCTTACAAGAAACACACTCTGCTTTTGAGAAAAGAGCACTCTTCTTCTCTACTATGTGTCCTATGGGTTCCGAACAGTGAGCTTGCTCAGAACAAAAGAACTGTGCTTCCTACGCACACGGGCTATATCTAGTTCAACTCTGCTTAGGAAACTGACAAGAACAGTATCTCCTCTTCAGTCCAATACACTGTACTTGATTGGAACAGACAAAAGTGCTATTTGCACTGTGTATGGCAATGGGAGCTCAATAGTGACTCTTCTTACCAAAAACAACTCTACTCATAGGACCAGATACT
>NW_026736345.1:0-73859 GCF_949786415.1 Peromyscus eremicus | reverse complement strand
AGCAAGCTCACTGTTCACACCCCATAGGAAACACAGAAGAGTAGAAGCGTGCTCTTTTCTCAAAAGCAGAGTGTGTTTCTTGTAAGGCGAGCTAGCGTTTGTATCCCAGTCCTGAATGGAGTTGAATCACATGCAGCATTTGGTCCTACGAGCAAAAGTTGTTTTCTGGTAAGGAAAGTCAATATTGTGCTCTCATTGCCATACACAGTGCAAATAGCACTCACGTCTGTTCCCAGCAGGTACAGTGTATTGGACTGAAGAGGAGCTACTGTTCTTGTCAGTTTCCTAAGCAGAGTTGAACTAGATATGGCCCCTGTGTGTAGGAAGCACAGTTCTTTGTTCTGAGCAAGCTCACTGTTCTGGCCCTACAGGAAACACAGTAGAGTAGAAGAGTGCTCTTTTCTCAAAAACAGAGTGTGTTTCATGTAAGGCGAGCTAGCCTTTGTTTCCCAGTCCTAAATGGAGTTGAATCTCATGCAGTTTTTGGTCCTATGAGCAAGAGTTGTTTTCTGGTAAGGAAAGTCACTATTGCGCTCCCATTGCCATACACAGTGCAAATAGCACTCGCGTCTGTTCCCAGCAAGTACAGTGTATTGGACTGAAGAGGAGCTGCTGTACTTGTCAGTATCCTAAGCATAGTTGAACTAGATATTACCTGTGTATGTAGGAAGAACCGTTCTTTTGTTCTGAGCAAGCTCACTGTTCTGGCCCTATAGAAACACAGTAGAGTAGAAGAGTGCTCTTTTCTCAAAAGCAGAGTGTGTTTCTTGTAAGGTGAGCTACTGTTTGTTTTGCAGTCCTAAATGGAGTTGAATCACATGCAGTTTTTGGTCCTAGGAGCAAGAGTTGTTTTCTGGTAAGGAAAGTCAATATTGCGCTCTCATTGTGATACACAGTGCAAATAGCACTCGCGTCTGTTCCCAGCAAGTACAGTGTATTGGACTGAAGAGGAGCTACTGTTGTTGTTAGTTTCCTAAGCAGAGTTGAACTAGATATGGCCCCTGTGTGTAGGAAGCCAGTTCTTTTGTTCTGAGCAAGCTCACTGTTCTGGCCCTATAGGTAACACAGTAGAGTAGAAGAGTGCTCTTTTTTCAAAAGCAGAGTGTGTTTCATGTAAGGCGAGCTAGCATTTGTTTCCTAGTCCTAAATGGAGTTGAATCACATGCAGTTTCTGGTCCTATGAGGAAAAATTGTTTTCTGGTAAGGAAAGTCAATACTGCGCTCTCATTGCCATACACAGTGTAAATAGCACTCGCGTCTGTTCCGAGCAAGTACAGTGTATTGGACTGAAGAGGAGCAACGGTTCTTGTCAGTATCCTAAGCAGAGTTGAACTAGATATGGCCCCTGTGTGTAGGAAGCACAGTTCTTTTGTTCTGAGCAAGCTCACTGTTCTGGCTCTATAGGAAACACAGTAGAGTAGAAGAGTGCTCTTTTCTCAAAAGCAGAGTGTGTTTCATGTAAGGCGAGCTAGCGTTTGTTTCCCAGTCCTAAATGTAGTTGAATCACATGCAGTTTCTGGTCCTACGAGGAAGAATTGTTATCTGGTAAGAAGACTCACTATTGTGCTCCCATTGCCATACACAGTGCAAATAGCACTCGCGTCTGTTCCCAGCAAGTACAGTGTATTGGACTGAAGAGGAGCTACTGTTCTTGTCAGTTTCCTAAGGGGAGTTGAACTAGATATGGCCCGTGTGTGTAGAAAGCACAGTTCTTTTGTTCTGAGCAAGCTCACTGTTTGCACCCCATAGGAAACACAGTAGAGTTGAAGAGTGCTCTTTTCTCAAAAGCAGAGTGTGTTTCTTGTAAGGCAAGATAGCGTTTCTTTTCCAGTCCTAAATTCAGTTGAATCACATGGAGTTTTTGGTCCTTCGAGCAAGAGTTGTTTTCTGGTAAGGAAAGTCACTATTGTGCTCCCATTGCCATACACAGTGCAAATAGCACTCTCGTTTGTTCCTAGCAAGTACACTTTTTGGACTGAAGAGGAGCTATTGTTCTTGTCAGTTTCCTAAGCAGAGTTGAACTAGATATGGCCCCTGTGTGCTGGAAGCAGAGTTCTTTTGTTCTGAGCAAGCTAACTGTTCTTCTGGCACTATAGGAAACACAGTAGAGTAGAAGAGTGCTCTTTTCTCAAAAGCAGAGTGTGTTTCTTGTAAGGAGAGCTAGCGTTTGTTTCCCAGTCCTAAATGGAGTTGAATCACATGCAGTTTTTGGTCCTATGAGCAAGAGTTGTTTTCTGGTAAGGAAAGTCACTATTGTGCTCCCATTGCCATACACAGTGCAAATAGCACTCACATCTGTTCCTAGCAAGTACAGTTTTTGGACTGAAGAGGAGCTACTGATCTTGTCAGTTTTCTAAACAGAGTTGAACTAGATATGGCCCCTGTGTGTTGGAAGCACAGTTCTTTTGTTCTGGTCAAGCTCACTGTTCGGAACCCATAGGAAACACAGTAGAATAGAAGAGTACTCTTTTCTCAAAAGCAGAATGTGTTTCTTGTAAGGCGGCTAGCGTTTGTTTCCCAGTCCTAAATGGAGTTGAATCTCATGCAGTTTTTGGTCCTACGAGCAAGAGTTGTTTTCTGGTAAGGAAAGTCACTATTGTGCTCCCATTGCAATACACAGT
This sequence comes from Peromyscus eremicus, assembly GCF_949786415.1. Lineage (NCBI taxonomy): Eukaryota > Metazoa > Chordata > Mammalia > Rodentia > Cricetidae > Peromyscus > Peromyscus eremicus. The sequence goes on along the minus strand of NW_026736345.1, from coordinate 71,238 downwards.
GCAAATAGCACTCGCATCTGTTCCCAGCAACTACAGTGTATTGGACTGAAGAGGAGCTACTGTACATGTCAGTATCCTAAGCAGAGTTGAACTAGATATGACCTGTGTATGTAGGAAGCACAGTTCTTTTGTTCTGGGCAATCTCACTGTTCTGGCCCTATAGAAAAACAGTAGAGTAGAAGAGTGCTCTTTTCTCAAAAGCAGAGTGTGTTTCTTGTAAGGTGAGCTACCGTTTGTTTTCCAGTCCTAAATGGAGTTGAATCACATGCAGTTTTTGGTCCGACAAGCAAGAGTTTTTTTCTGGTAAGGAAATTTAATATTGCGCTCTCATTGCGATACACAGTGCAAATAGCCCTCGCATCTGTTCCCAGCAAGTACAGTGTATTGCACTGAAGAGGAGCTACTGTTCTTGTCAGTTTCCTAAGCAGAGTTGAACTAGATATGGCCCGTGTGTGTAGGAAGCACCGTTCTTTTGTTCTCAGCATGCTCACTGTTCTGGCCCTATAGGAAACACAGTAGAGTAAAAGAGTCCTCTTTTCTCAAAACCAGAGTGTTTTTCTTGTAAGGCGGGCTAGCGTTTGTTTCCCAGTCCTAAATGGAGTTGAATCACATGCAGTATCTGGTCCTACAAGCAAGAGTTGTTTTCTGGTAAGAAGAGTCACTATTGTGCTCCCATTGCCAAACAAAGTGCAAATAGCACTCGCATTTGTTCCCAGCAAGTATAGTGTATTTGACTGAAGAGGAGCTACTGTTCTTGTCAGTTTCCTAAGCAGACTTGAACTAGATATGGCCCGTGTGTGTAATAAGCACAGTTCTTTTGTTCTGAGCAAGCTCATTGTTCCGACCCCATAGGAAACACAGTAGAGTAGATGAGTGCTCTTTTCTCAAAAGCAGAGTGTGTTTCTTGTAAGGCAAGCTAGCGTTTGTTTCCCAGTCCTAAATGGAGTTGAATCACATGCAGTTTCTGGTCCTACGAGCAAGAGTTGTTTGCTGGTAAGAAGAGTCACTATTTTGCTCCCATTGTCATACACAGGGCAAATAGCACTGTCGTCTGTTCCCAGCATGTACAGTGTATTGGACTGAAGAGGATCTACCTTTCTTGTCAGTTTCCTAAGCACAATTGAAATAGATATGGCCCGTGTGTGTAGGAATCACAGTTCTTTTGTTCTGAGCAAGCTCACTGTTCTGGCCCTATAGGAAACACATTAGAGTAAATGAGTGCTCTTTTCTCATAAACAGAGTTTGTTTCATGTAAGGCGAGCTAGCGTTTGTTTCCCAGTCCTAAATGGAGTTGAATCCCATGCAGTTTCTGGTACTATGAGGAAGAATTGTTTTCTGGTAAGAAAAGTCACTATTATGCTCCCATTGCGATACACAGTGCAAATAGCACTCCCGTCTGTTCCCAGCAAGTACAGTGTATTAGACTGAAGAGGAGCTACTGTTCTTGTCAGTTTCCTAAGCAGAGTTGAGCTAGATATGGCCCGTGTGTGTAGGAAGCACAGTTCTTTTGTTCTGAGCAAGCTCACTGTTTGGACCCCATAGGAAACACAGTAGAGTAGAAGAGTGCACTTTTCTCAAAAGGAGAGTGTGTTTCTTGTAAGGCGAGCTATCGTTTGTTTTCCAGTCCTCAATTGAGTTGAATCACATGCAGTTTTTGGTCCTATGAGCAAGAGTTGTTTTCTGGTAAGGAAAGTCACTATTGCGCTCCATCACAATACACAGTGCAAATAGCACTCGCGTCTGTTCCCAGCAAGTACAGTGTATTGGACTGAAGAGGAGCTACTGTACATGTCAGTATCCTAAGCAGAGTTGAACTAGATATGACCTGTGTATGTAGGAAGCACAGTTCTTTTGTTCTGAGCAATCTCACTGTTCTGGCCCTATAGAAACACAGTAGAGTAGAAGAGTGCACTTTTCTCAAAAGCAGAGTGTGTTTCTTGTAAGGTGAGCTACCGTTTGTTTTCCAGTCCTAAATGGAGTTGAATCACATGCAGTTTTTGGTCCTACGAGCAAGAGTTGTTTTCTGGTAAGGAAAGTCAATATTGCGCTCTCATTGTGATACACAGTGCAAATAGCACTCGCGTCTGTTCCCAGCAAGTACAGTGTATTGGACTGAAGAGGAGCTACTGTTGTTGTTAGTTTCCTAAGCAGAGTTGAACTAGATATGGCCCCTGTGTGTAGGAAGCCAGTTCTTTTGTTCTGAGCAAGCTCACTGTTCTGGCCCTATAGGTAACACAGTAGAGTAGAAGAGTGCTCTTTTTTCAAAAGCAGAGTGTGTTTCATGTAAGGCGAGCTAGCATTTGTTTCCTAGTCCTAAATGGAGTTGAATCACATGCAGTTTCTGGTCCTATGAGGAAAAATTGTTTTCTGGTAAGGAAAGTCAATACTGCGCTCTCATTGCCATACACAGTGTAAATAGCACTCGCGTCTGTTCCGAGCAAGTACAGTGTATTGGACTGAAGAGGAGCAACGGTTCTTGTCAGTATCCTAAGCAGAGTTGAACTAGATATGGCCCCTGTGTGTAGGAAGCACAGTTCTTTTGTTCTGAGCAAGCTCACTGTTCTGGCTCTATAGGAAACACAGTAGAGTAGAAGAGTGCTCTTTTCTCAAAAGCAGAGTGTGTTTCATGTAAGGCGAGCTAGCGTTTGTTTCCCAGTCCTAAATGTAGTTGAATCACATGCAGTTTCTGGTCCTACGAGGAAGAATTGTTATCTGGTAAGAAGACTCACTATTGTGCTCCCATTGCCATACACAGTGCAAATAGCACTCGCGTCTGTTCCCAGCAAGTACAGTGTATTGGACTGAAGAGGAGCTACTGTTCTTGTCAGTTTCCTAAGGGGAGTTGAACTAGATATGGCCCGTGTGTGTAGAAAGCACAGTTCTTTTGTTCTGAGCAAGCTCACTGTTTGCACCCCATAGGAAACACAGTAGAGTTGAAGAGTGCTCTTTTCTCAAAAGCAGAGTGTGTTTCTTGTAAGGCAAGATAGCGTTTCTTTTCCAGTCCTAAATTCAGTTGAATCACATGGAGTTTTTGGTCCTTCGAGCAAGAGTTGTTTTCTGGTAAGGAAAGTCACTATTGTGCTCCCATTGCCATACACAGTGCAAATAGCACTCTCGTTTGTTCCTAGCAAGTACACTTTTTGGACTGAAGAGGAGCTATTGTTCTTGTCAGTTTCCTAAGCAGAGTTGAACTAGATATGGCCCCTGTGTGCTGGAAGCAGAGTTCTTTTGTTCTGAGCAAGCTAACTGTTCTTCTGGCACTATAGGAAACACAGTAGAGTAGAAGAGTGCTCTTTTCTCAAAAGCAGAGTGTGTTTCTTGTAAGGAGAGCTAGCGTTTGTTTCCCAGTCCTAAATGGAGTTGAATCACATGCAGTTTTTGGTCCTATGAGCAAGAGTTGTTTTCTGGTAAGGAAAGTCACTATTGTGCTCCCATTGCCATACACAGTGCAAATAGCACTCACATCTGTTCCTAGCAAGTACAGTTTTTGGACTGAAGAGGAGCTACTGATCTTGTCAGTTTTCTAAACAGAGTTGAACTAGATATGGCCCCTGTGTGTTGGAAGCACAGTTCTTTTGTTCTGGTCAAGCTCACTGTTCGGAACCCATAGGAAACACAGTAGAATAGAAGAGTACTCTTTTCTCAAAAGCAGAATGTGTTTCTTGTAAGGCGGCTAGCGTTTGTTTCCCAGTCCTAAATGGAGTTGAATCTCATGCAGTTTTTGGTCCTACGAGCAAGAGTTGTTTTCTGATAAGGAAAGTCACTATTGTGCTCCCATTGCAATACACAGTGCAAATAGCACTCGCATCTGTTCCCAGCAACTACAGTGTATTGGACTGAAGAGGAGCTACTGTACATGTCAGTATCCTAAGCAGAGTTGAACTAGATATGACCTGTGTATGTAGGAAGCACAGTTCTTTTGTTCTGGGCAATCTCACTGTTCTGGCCCTATAGAAACACAGTAGAGTAGAAGAGTGCTCTTTTCTCAAAAGCAGAGTGTGTTTCTTGTAAGGTGAGCTACTGTTTGTTTTCCAGTCCTAAATGGAGTTGAATCACATGCAGTTTTTGGTCCGACAAGCAAGAGTTTTTTTCTGGTAAGGAAATTTAATATTGCGCTCTCATTGCGATACACAGTGCAAATAGCCCTCGCATCTGTTCCCAGCAAGTACAGTGTATTGCACTGAAGAGGAGCTACTGTTCTTGTCAGTTTCCTAAGCAGAGTTGAACTAGATATGGCCCGTGTGTGTAGGAAGCACCGTTCTTTTGTTCTCAGCATGCTCACTGTTCTGGCCCTATAGGAAACACAGTAGAGTAAAAGAGTCCTCTTTTCTCAAAACCAGAGTGTTTTTCTTGTAAGGCGGGCTAGCGTTTGTTTCCCAGTCCTAAATGGAGTTGAATCACATGCAGTATCTGGTCCTACAAGCAAGAGTTGTTTTCTGGTAAGAAGAGTCACTATTGTGCTCCCATTGCCAAACAAAGTGCAAATAGCACTCGCATTTGTTCCCAGCAAGTATAGTGTATTTGACTGAAGAGGAGCTACTGTTCTTGTCAGTTTCCTAAACAGACTTGAACTAGATATGGCCCGTGTGTGTAATAAGCACAGTTCTTTTGTTCTGAGCAAGCTCATTGTTCCGACCCCATAGGAAACACAGTAGAGTAGATGAGTGCTCTTTTCTCAAAAGCAGAGTGTGTTTCTTGTAAGGCAAGCTAGCGTTTGTTTCCCAGTCCTAAATGGAGTTGAATCACATGCAGTTTCTGGTCCTACGAGCAAGAGTTGTTTGCTGGTAAGAAGAGTCACTATTTTGCTCCCATTGTCATACACAGGGCAAATAGCACTGTCGTCTGTTCCCAGCATGTACAGTGTATTGGACTGAAGAGGATCTACCTTTCTTGTCAGTTTCCTAAGCACAATTGAAATAGATATGGCCCGTGTGTGTAGGAATCACAGTTCTTTTGTTCTGAGCAAGCTCACTGTTCTGGCCCTATAGGAAACACAGTAGAGTAAATGAGTGCTCTTTTCTCATAAACAGAGTTTGTTTCATGTAAGGCGAGCTAGCGTTTGTTTCCCAGTCCTAAATGGAGTTGAATCCCATGCAGTTTCTGGTACTATGAGGAAGAATTGTTTTCTGGTAAGAAAAGTCACTATTATGCTCCCATTGCGATACACAGTGCAAATAGCACTCCCGTCTGTTCCCAGCAAGTACAGTGTATTAGACTGAAGAGGAGCTACTGTTCTTGTCAGTTTCCTAAGCAGAGTTGAGCTAGATATGGCCCGTGTGTGTAGGAAGCACAGTTCTTTTGTTCTGAGCAAGCTCACTGTTTGGACCCCATAGGAAACACAGTAGAGTAGAAGAGTGCACTTTTCTCAAAAGGAGAGTGTGTTTCTTGTAAGGCGAGCTATCGTTTGTTTTCCAGTCCTCAATTGAGTTGAATCACATGCAGTTTTTGGTCCTATGAGCAAGAGTTGTTTTCTGGTAAGGAAAGTCACTATTGCGCTCCATCACAATACACAGTGCAAATAGCACTCGCGTCTGTTCCCAGCAAGTACAGTGTATTGGACTGAAGAGGAGCTACTGTACATGTCAGTATCCTAAGCAGAGTTGAACTAGATATGACCTGTGTATGTAGGAAGCACAGTTCTTTTGTTCTGAGCAATCTCACTGTTCTGGCCCTATAGAAACACAGTAGAGTAGAAGAGTGCACTTTTATCAAAAGCAGAGTGTGTTTCTTGTAAGGTGAGCTACCGTTTGTTTTCCAGTCCTAAATGGAGTTGAATCACATGCAGTTTTTGGTCCGACGACCAAGAGTTGTTTTCTGGTAAGGAAAGTCAATATTATGCTCTCATTGCGATACACAGTGCAAATAGCACTCGTGTCTGTTCCCAGCAAGTACAGTGTATTGGACTGAAGAGGAGCTACTGCTCTTGTCAGTTTCCTAAGCAGAGTTGAACTAGATATGGCCCGTGTGTGTAGGAAGCACAGTTCTTTTTTCTGAGCAAGCTCACTCTTTGGACCCAATAGAAAACACAGTAGAGTAGAAGAGTACTCTTTTCTCAAAAGGAGAGTGTGTTTCTTGTAAGGAGACCTAGCGTCTGTTTCCCAGTCCTAAATGGAGTTGAATCACATGCAGTTTTTGGTCCTACGAGCAAGAGTTGTTTTCTGGTAAGGAAAGTCAATATTGTGCTCTCATTGCGATACACAGTGCACATAGCACTCGCTTCTGTTCCCAGCAAGTACAGTGTATTGGACTGAAGAGGAGCTACTGTTCTTGTCAGTTTCCTAAGCAGAGTTGAACTAGATATGGCCCCTGTGTGTTGGAAGCAGAGTTCTTTTGTTCTGAGCAAGCTAACTGTTCTTCTGGCACTATAGGAAACACAGTAGAGTAGAAGAGTGCTCTTTTCTCAAAAGCAGAGTGTGTTTCTTGTAAGGAGACCTAGCGTTTGTTTCCCAGTCCTAAATGGAGTTGAATCACATGCAGTTTTTGGTCCTACGAGCAAGAGTTGTTTTCTGGTAAGGAAAGTCAATATTGTGCTCTCATTGCGATACACAGTGCACATAGCACTCGCTTCTGTTCCCAGCAAGTACAGTGTATTGGACTGAAGAGGATCTACTGTTCTTGTCAGTTTCCTAAGCAGAGTTGAACTAGATATGGCCCCTGTGTGTAGGAAGCACAGTTCTTTTGTTCTGAGAATTCTCACTGTTCAGGCCCTATAGGAAACACAGTAGAGTAGAAGAGTGCTCTTTTCTCAAAAGCAGAGTGTGTTTCATGTAAGGAGAGCTAGCATTTGTTTCCCAGTCCTAAATGGAGTTGAATCCCATGCAGTTTCTGGTCCTATGAGGAAGAATTGTTTTCTGGTAAGAAGAGTCACTATTGCGCGCCCATTGCCATACACAGTGGAAATAGCACTCATGTCTGTTCTGAGCAAGTACAGTGTATTGGACTGAAGAGGAGCTACTGTTCTTGTCAGTTTCCTAAGCAGAGTTGAACTAGATATGGCCCCTGTGTGTAGGAAGCATCGTTCTTTTGTTCTCAGCAAGCTCACTGTTCTGGCCCTATAGGAAACAAAGTTGAGTAGAAGAGTGCTCTTTTCTCAAAACCAGAGTGTGTCTCTTGTAAGGCGAGCTAGCGTTTGTTTCCCAGTCCTAATTGGAGTTGAATCACATGCAGTTTCTGGTCCTACAAGCAAGAGTTGTTTTCTGGTAAGAAGAGTCACTATTGTGCTCCTCTTGCCAAACAAAGTGCAAATATCACTCGCATCTGTTTCCAGCAGTATAGTGTATTTGACTGAAGAGGAGCTACTGTTCTGGTCAGTTTCCTAAGCAGAGTTGAACTAGATATGGCCCGTGTGTGTAAGAAGCACAGTTCTTTTGTTCTGAGCAAGCTCATTGTTCCGACACCATAGGAAACACAGTAGAGTAGAAGAGTGCTCTTTTCTCAAAAGCAGAGTGTGTTTCTTGTAAGGCGAGCTATCCTTTGTTTCCCAGTCCTAAATGGAGTTGAATCACATGCAGTTTTTGGTCCTACGAGCAAGAGTTGTTTTCTTGTAAGGAAAGTCAATATTGTGCTCTCATTGCCATACACAGTGCAAATAACACTCGCATCTCTTCCCAGCAAGAACAGTGTATTGGACAGAAGAGCAGCTACTGTTCTTGTCAGTTTCCTAAGCAGAGTTGAACTAGATATCGCCCCTGTGTGTAGGAAGCCAGTTCTTTTGTTCTGAGCAAGCTCACTGTTCTGGCCCTATAGGTAACACAGTAGAGTAGAAGAGTGCTCTTTTTTCAAAAGCAGAGTGTGTTTCATGTAAGGCGAGCTAGCATTTGTTTCCTAGTCCTAAATGGAGTTGAATCACATGCAGTTTCTGGTCCTATGAGGAAAAATTGTTTTCTGGTAAGGAAAGTCAATACTGCGCTCTCATTGCCATACACAGTGTAAATAGCACTCGCGTCTGTTCCGAGCAAGTACAGTGTATTGGACTGAAGAGGAGCAACGGTTCTTGTCAGTATCCTAAGCAGAGTTGAACTAGATATGGCCCCTGTGTGTAGGAAGCACAGTTCTTTTGTTCTGAGCAAGCTCACTGTTCTGGCTCTATAGGAAACACAGTAGAGTAGAAGAGTGCTCTTTTCTCAAAAGCAGAGTGTGTTTCATGTAAGGCGAGCTAGCGTTTGTTTCCCAGTCCTAAATGGAGTTGAATCACATGCAGTTTCTGGTCCTACGAGGAAGAATTGTTATCTGGTAAGAAGACTCACTATTGTGCTCCCATTGCCATACACAGTGCAAATAGCACTCGCGTCTGTTCCCAGCAAGTACAGTGTATTGGACTGAAGAGGAGCTACTGTTCTTGTCAGTTTCCTAAGGGGAGTTGAACTAGATATGGCCCGTGTGTGTAGAAAGCACAGTTCTTTTGTTCTGAGCAAGCTCACTGTTTGCACCCCATAGGAAACACAGTAGAGTTGAAGAGTGCTCTTTTCTCAAAAGCAGAGTGTGTTTCTTGTAAGGCAAGATAGCGTTTCTTTTCCAGTCCTAAATTGAGTTGAATCACATGGAGTTTTTGGTCCTTCGAGCAAGAGTTGTTTTCTGGTAAGGAAAGTCACTATTGTGCTCCCATTGCCATACACAGTGCAAATAGCACTCTCGTTTGTTCCTAGCAAGTACACTTTTTGGACTGAAGAGGAGCTATTGTTCTTGTCAGTTTCCTAAGCAGAGTTGAACTAGATATGGCCCCTGTGTGCTGGAAGCAGAGTTCTTTTGTTCTGAGCAAGCTAACTGTTCTTCTGGCACTATAGGAAACACAGTAGAGTAGAAGAGTGCTCTTTTCTCAAAAGCAGAGTGTGTTTCTTGTAAGGAGAGCTAGCGTTTGTTTCCCAGTCCTAAATGGAGTTGAATCACATGCAGTTTTTGGTCCTATGAGCAAGAGTTGTTTTCTGGTAAAAAAAGTCACTATTGTGCTCCCATTGCCATACACAGTGCAAAGAGCACTCACATCTGTTCCTAGCAAGTACAGTTTTTGGACTGAAGAGGAGCTACTGATCTTGTCAGTTTCCTAAACAGAGTTGAACTAGATATGGCCCCTGTGTGTTGGAAGCACAGTTCTTTTTTTCTGGTCAAGCTCACTGTTCGGAACCCATAGGAAACACAGTAGAATAGAAGAGTACTCTTTTCTCAAAAGCAGAATGTGTTTCTTGTAAGGCGAGCTAGCGTTTGTTTCCCAGTCCTAAATGGAGTTGAATCTCATGCAGTTTTTGGTCCTATGAGCAAGAGTTGTTTTCTGGTAAGGAAAGTCACTATTGCGCTCCCATTGCAATACACAGTGCAAATAGCACTCGCGTCTGTTCCCAGCAAGTACAGTGTATTGGACTGAAGAGGAGATACTGTACATGTCAGTATCCTAAGCAGAGTTGAACTAGATATGACCTGTGTATGTAGGAAGCACAGTTCTTTTGTTCTGGGCAATCTCACTGTTCTGGCCCTATAGAAACACAGTAGAGTAGAAGAGTGCTCTTTTCTCAAAAGCAGAGTGTGTTTCTTGTAAGGTGAGCTACCGTTTGTTTTCCAGTCCTAAATGGAGTTGAATCACATGCAGTTTTTGGTCCGACAAGCAAGAGTTTTTTTCTGGTAAGGAAATTTAATATTGTGCTCTCATTGCGATACACAGTGCAAATAGCACTCGCATCTGTTCCCAGCAAGTACAGTGTATTGCACTGAAGAGGAGCTACTGTTCTTGTCAGTTTCCTATGCAGAGTTGAACTAGATATGGCCCGTGTGTGTAGGAAGCACCGTTCTTTTGTTCTCAGCAAGCTCACTGTTCTGGCCCTATAGGAAACACAGTAGAGTAAAAGAGTCCTCTTTTCTCAAAACCAGAGTGTTTTTCTTGTAAGGCGGGCTAGCGTTTGTTTCCCAGTCCTAAGTGGAGTTGAATCACATGCAGTATCTGGTCCTACAAGCAAGAGTTGTTTTCTGGTAAGAAGAGTCACTATTGTGCTCCCATTGCCAAACAAAGTGCAAATAGCACTCGCATCTGTTCCCAGCAAGTATAGTGTATTTGACTGAAGAGGAGCTACTGTTCTTGTCAGTTTCCTAAGCAGACTTGAACTAGATATGGCCCGTGTGTGTAAGAAGCACAGTTCTTTTGTTCTGAGCAAGCTCATTGTTCCGACCCCATAGGAAACACAGTAGAGTAGATGAGTGCTCTTTTCTCAAAAGCAGAGTGTGTTTCTTGTAAGGCAAGCTAGCGTTTGTTTCCCAGTCCTAAATGTAGTTGAATCACATGCAGTTTCTGGTCCTACGAGCAAGAGTTGTTTGCTGGTAAGAAGAGTCACTATTGTGCTCCCATTGTCATACACAGGGCAAATAGCACTGTCGTCTGTTCCCAGCATGTACAGTGTATTGGACTGAAGAGGATCTACCTTTCTTGTCAGTTTCCTAAGCACAATTGAACTATATATGGCCCATGTGTGTAGGAATCACAGTTCTTTTGTTCTGAGCAAGCTCACTGTTCTGGCCCTATAGGAAACACAGTAGAGTAAATGAGTGCTCTTTTCTCATAAACAGAGTTTGTTTCATGTAAGGCGAGCTAGCGTTTGTTTCCCAGTCCTAAATGGAGTTGAATCCCATGCAGTTTCTGGTACTATGAGGAAGAATTGTTTTCTAGTAAGAAAAGTCACTATTATGCTCCCATTGCGATACACAGTGCAAATAGCACTCCCGTCTGTTCCCAGCAAGTACAGTGTATTAGACTGAAGAGGAGCTACTGTTCTTGTCAGTTTCCTAAGCAGAGTTGAACTAGATATGGCCCGTGTGTGTAGGAAGCACAGTTCTTTTGTTCTGAGCAAGCTCACTGTTTGGACCCCATAGGAAACACAGTAGAGTAGAAGAGTGCACTTTTCTCAAAAGGAGAGTGTGTTTCTTGTAAGGCGAGCTATCGTTTGTTTTCCAGTCCTCAATTGAGTTGAATCACATGCAGGTTTTGGTCCTATGAGCAAGAGTTGTTTTCTGGTAAGGAAAGTCACTATTGCGCTCCATTGCAATACACAGTGCAAATAGCACTCGCGTCTGTTCCCAGCAAGTACAGTGTATTGGACTGAAGAGGAGATACTGTACATGTCAGTATCCTAAGCAGAGTTGAACTAGATATGACCTGTGTATGTAGGAAGCACAGTTCTTTTGTTCTGAGCAATCTCACTGTTCTGGCCCTATAGAAACACAGTAGAGTAGAAGAGTGCACTTTTCTCAAAAGTAGAGTGTGTTTCTTGTAAGGTGAGCTACCGTTTGTTTTCCAGTCCTAAATGGAGTTGAATCACATGCAGTTTTTGGTCCGACGAGCAAGAGTTGTTTTCTGGTAAGGAAAGTCAATATTGTGCTCTCATTGCGATACACAGTGCAAATAGCACTCATGTCTGTTCCCAGCAAGTACAGTGTATTGGACTGAAGAGGAGCTACTGCTCTTGTCAGTTTCCTAAGCAGAGTTGAACTAGATATGGCCCGTGTGTGTAGGAAGCACAGTTCTTTTTTCTGAGCAAGCTCACTCTTTGGACCCAATAGAAAACACAGTACAGTAGAAGAGTACTCTTTTCTCAAAAGGAGAGTGTGTTTCTTGTAAGGCAAGCTAGCGTTTGTTTTCCAGTACTAAATTGAGTTGAATCACATGCAGTTTTTGGTCCTATGAGGATGAGTTGTTTTCTGGTAAGGAAAGTCACTATTGTGCTCCCTTTGCCATACATAGTGCAAATAACACTCTCGTCTGTTCCTAGCAAGTACACTTTTTGGACTGAAGAGGAGCTATTGTTCTTGTCAGTTTCCTAAGCAGAGTTGAACTAGATATGGCCCCTGTGTGTTGGAAGCAGAGTTCTTTTGTTCTGAGCAAGCTAACTGTTCTTCTGGCACTATAGGAAACACAGTAGAGTAGAAGAGTGCTCTTTTTTCAAAAGCAGAGTGTGTTTCTTGTAAGGAGACCTAGCGTTTGTTTCCCAGTCCTAAATGGAGTTGAATCACATGCAGTTTTTGGTCCTACGAGCAAGAGTTGTTTTCTGGTAAGGAAAGTCAATATTGTGCTCTCATTGCGATACACAGTGCACATAGCACTCGCTTCTGTTCCCAGCAAGAACAGTGTATTGGACTGAAGAGGATCTACTGTTCTTGTCAGTTTCCTAAGCAGAGTTGAACTATATATGGCACCTGTGTTTAGGAAGCACAGTTCTTTTGTTCTGAGCAATCTCACTGTTCAGGCCCTATAGGAAACACAGTAGAGTAGAAGAGTGCTCTTTTCTCAAAAGCAGAGTGTGTTTCATGTAAGGAGAGCTAGCATTTGTTTCCCAGTCCTAAATGGAGTTGAATCCCATGCAGTTTCTGGTCCTATGAGGAAGAATTGTTTTCTGGTAAGAAGAGTCACTATTGCGCGCCCATTGCCATACACAGTGCAAATAGCACTCATGTCTGTTCTGAGCAAGTACAGTGTATTGGACTGAAGAGGAGCTACTGTTCTTGTCAGTTTCCTAAGGGGAGTTGAACTAGATATGGCCCGTGTGTGTAGAAAGCACAGTTCTTTTGTTCTGAGCAAGCTCACTGTTTGCACCCCATAGGAAACACAGTAGAGTTGAAGAGTGCTCTTTTCTCAAAAGCAGAGTGTGTTTCTTGTAAGGCAAGATAGCGTTTCTTTTCCAGTCCTAAATTGAGTTGAATCACATGGAGTTTTTGGTCCTTCGAGCAAGAGTTGTTTTCTGGTAAGGAAAGTCACTATTGTGCTCCCATTGCCATACACAGTGCAAATAGCACTCTCGTTTGTTCCTAGCAAGTACACTTTTTGGACTGAAGAGGAGCTATTGTTCTTGTCAGTTTCCTAAGCAGAGTTGAACTAGATATGGCCCCTGTGTGCTGGAAGCAGAGTTCTTTTGTTCTGAGCAAGCTAACTGTTCTTCTGGCACTATAGGAAACACAGTAGAGTAGAAGAGTGCTCTTTTCTCAAAAGCAGAGTGTGTTTCTTGTAAGGAGAGCTAGCGTTTGTTTCCCAGTCCTAAATGGAGTTGAATCACATGCAGTTTTTGGTCCTATGAGCAAGAGTTGTTTTCTGGTAAGGAAAGTCACTATTGTGCTCCCATTGCCATACACAGTGCAAATAGCACTCCCATCTGTTCCTAGCAAGTACAGTTTTTGGACTGAAGAGGAGCTACTGATCTTGTCAGTTTCCTAAACAGAGTTGAACTAGATATGGCCCCTGTGTGTTGGAAGCACAGTTCTTTTGTTCTGGTCTAGCTCACTGTTCGGAACCCATAGGAAACACAGTAGAATAGAAGAGTACTTTTTTCTCAAAAGCAGAATGTGTTTCTTGTAAGGCGAGCTAGCGTTTGTTTCCCAGTCCTAAATGTAGTTGAATCTCATGCAGTTTTTGGTCCTATGAGCAAGAGTTGTTTTCTGGTAAGGAAAGTCACTATTGCGCTCCCATTGCAATACACAGTGCAAATAGCACTCGCGTCTGTTCCCAGCAAGTACAGTGTATTGGACTGAAGAAAAGATACTGTACATGTCAGTATCCTAAGCAGAGTTGAACTAGATATGACCTGTGTATGTAGGAAGCACAGTTCTTTTGTTCTGGGCAATCTCACTGTTCTGGCCCTATAGAAACACAGTAGAGTAGAAGAGTGCTCTTTTCTCAAAAGCAGAGTATGTTTCTTGTAAGGTGAGCTACCGTTTGTTTTCCAGTCCTAAATGGAGTTGAATCACATGCAGTTTTTGGTCCGACAAGCAAGAGTTGTTTTCTGGTAAGGAAATTTAATATTGCGCTCTCATTGCGATACACAGTGCAAATAGCACTCGCATCTGTTCCCAGCAAGTACAGTGTATTGCACTGAAGTGGAGCTACTGTTCTTGTCAGTTTCCTATGCAGAGTTGAACTAGATATGGCCCGTGTGTGTAGGAAGCACCGTTCTTTTGTTCTCAGCAAGCTCACTGTTCTGGCCCTATAGGAAACACAGTAGAGTAAAAGAGTCCTCTTTTCTCAAAACCAGAGTGTTTTTCTTGTAAGGCGGGCTAGCGTTTGTTTCCCAGTCCTAAGTGGAGTTGAATCACATGCAGTATCTGGTCCTACAAGCAAGAGTTGTTTTCTGGTAAGAAGAGTCACTATTGTGCTCCCATTGCCAAACAAAGTGCAAATAGCACTCGCATCTGTTCCCAGCAAGTATAGTGTATTTGACTGAAGAGGAGCTACTGTTCTTGTCAGTTTCCTAAGCAGACTTGAACTAGATATGGCCCGTGTGTGTAAGAAGCACAGTTCTTTTGTTCTGAGCAAGCTCATTGTTCCGACCCCATAGGAAACACAGTAGAGTAGATGAGTGCTCTTTTCTCAAAAGCAGAGTGTGTTTCTTGTAAGGCAAGCTAGCGTTTGTTTCCCAGTCCTAAATGTAGTTGAATCACATGCAGTTTCTGGTCCTACGAGCAAGAGTTGTTTGCTGGTAAGAAGAGTCACTATTTTGCTCCCATTGTCATACACAGGGCAAATAGCACTGTCGTCTGTTCCCAGCATGTACAGTGTATTGGACTGAAGAGGATCTACCTTTCTTGTCAGTTTCCTAAGCACAATTGAACTATATATGGCCCGTGTGTGTAGGAATCACAGTTCTTTTGTTCTGAGCAAGCTCACTGTTCTGGCCCTATAGGAAACACAGTAGAGTAAATGAGTGCTCTTTTCTCATAAACAGAGTTTGTTTCATGTAAGGCGAGCTAGCGTTTGTTTCCCAGTCCTAAATGGAGTTGAATCCCATGCAGTTTCTGGTACTATGAGGAAGAATTGTTTTCTAGTAAGAAAAGTCACTATTATGCTCCCATTGCGATACACAGTGCAAATAGCACTCCCGTCTGTTCCCAGCAAGTACAGTGTATTAGACTGAAGAGGAGCTACTGTTCTTGTCAGTTTCCTAAGCAGAGTTGAACTAGATATGGCCCGTGTGTGTAGGAAGCACAGTTCTTTTGTTCTGAGCAAGCTCACTGTTTGGACCCCATAGGAAACACAGTAGAGTAGAAGAGTGCACTTTTCTCAAAAGGAGAGTGTGTTTCTTGTAAGGCGAGCTATCGTTTGTTTTCCAGTCCTCAATTGAGTTGAATCACATGCAGGTTTTGGTCCTATGAGCAAGAGTTGTTTTCTGGTAAGGAAAGTCACTATTGCGCTCCATTGCAATACACAGTGCAAATAGCACTCGCGTCTGTTCCCAGCAAGTACAGTGTATTGGACTGAAGAGGAGCTACTGTACATGTCAGTATCCTAAGCAGAGTTGAACTAGATATGACCTGTGTATGTAGGAAGCACAGTTCTTTTGTTCTGAGCAATCTCACTGTTCTGGCCCTATAGAAACACAGTAGAGTAGAAGAGTGCACTTTTCTCAAAAGTAGAGTGTGTTTCTTGTAAGGTGAGCTACCGTTTGTTTTCCAGTCCTAAATGGAGTTGAATCACATGCAGTTTTTGGTCCGACGAGCAAGAGTTGTTTTCTGGTAAGGAAAGTCAATATTGTGCTCTCATTGCGATACACAGTGCAAATAGCACTCGTGTCTGTTCCCAGCAAGTACAGTGTATTGGACTGAAGAGGAGCTACTGCTCTTGTCAGTTTCCTAAGCAGAGTTGAACTAGATATGGCCCGTGTGTGTAGGAAGCACAGTTCTTTTTTCTGAGCAAGCTCACTCTTTGGACCCAATAGAAAACACAGTACAGTAGAAGAGTACTCTTTTCTCAAAAGGAGAGTGTGTTTCTTGTAAGGCAAGCTAGCGTTTGTTTTCCAGTACTAAATTGAGTTAATCACATGCAGTTTTTGGTCCTATGAGGATGAGTTGTTTTCTGGTAAGGAAAGTCACTATTGTGCTCCCTTTGCCATACATAGTGCAAATAACACTCTCGTCTGTTCCTAGCAAGTACACTTTTTGGACTGAAGAGGAGCTATTGTTCTTGTCAGTTTCCTAAGCAGAGTTGAACTAGATATGGCCCCTGTGTGTTGGAAGCAGAGTTCTTTTGTTCTGAGCAAGCTAACTGTTCTTCTGGCACTATAGGAAACACAGTAGAGTAGAAGAGTGCTCTTTTCTCAAAAGCAGAGTGTGTTTCTTGTAAGGAGACCTAGCGTTTGTTTCCCAGTCCTAAATGGAGTTGAATCACATGCAGTTTTTGGTCCTACGAGCAAGAGTTGTTTTCTGGTAAGGAAAGTCAATATTGTGCTCTCATTGCGATACACAGTGCACATAGCACTCGCTTCTGTTCCCAGCAAGAACAGTGTATTGGACTGAAGAGGATCTACTGTTCTTGTCAGTTTCCTAAGCAGAGTTGAACTAGATATGGCCCCTGTGTTTAGGAAGCACAGTTCTTTTGTTCTGAGCAATCTCACTGTTCAGGCCCTATAGGAAACACAGTAGAGTAGAAGAGTGCTCTTTTCTCAAAAGCAGAGTGTGTTTCATGTAAGGAGAGCTAGCATTTGTTTCCCAGTCCTAAATGGAGTTGAATCCCATGCAGTTTCTGGTCCTATGAGGAAGAATTGTTTTCTGGTAAGAAGAGTCACTATTGCGCGCCCATTGCCATACACAGTGCAAATAGCACTCATGTCTGTTCTGAGCAAGTACAGTGTATTGGACTGAAGAGGAGCTACTGTTCTTGTCAGTTTCCTAAGCAGAGTTGAACTAGATATGGCCCCTGTGTGTAGGAAGCATCGTTCTTTTGTTCTCAGCAAGCTCACTGTTCTGGCACTATAGGAAACAAAGTTGAGTAGAAGAGTGCTCTTTTCTCAAAACCAGAGTGTGTCTCTTGTAAGGCGAGCTAGCGTTTGTTTCCCAGTCCTAAATGGAGTTGAATCACATGCAGTTTCTGGTCCTACAAGCAAGAGTTGTTTTCTGGTAAGAAGAGTCACTATTGTGCTTCTATTGCCAAACAAAGTGCAAATAGCACTCGCATCTGTTCCCAGCAGTATAGTGTATTTGACTGAAGAGGAGCTACTGTTCTTGTCAGTTTCCTAAGCAGAGTTGAACTAGATATGGCCCCTGTGTGTAAGAAGCACAGTTCTTTTGTTCTGAGCAAGCTCATTGTTCCGACACCATAGGAAACACAGTAGAGTAGAAGAGTGCTCTTTTCTCAAAAGCAGAGTGTGTTTCTTGTAAGGCGAGCTATCGTTTGTTTCCCAGTCCTAAATGGAGTTGAATCACATGCAGTTTCTGGTCCTATGAGGAAGAATGGTTTTCTGGTAAGAAGAGTCACTATTGTGCATCCATTGTGATACACAGTGCAAATAGCACTCTCGTCTGTTCCTAGCAAGTACAGTTTTTGGACTGAAGAGGAGCTACTGTACGTGTCAGTATCATAAGCAGAGTTGAACTAGATATGACCTGTGTATGTAGGAAACACAGTTCTTTTGTTCTGATCAAGCTCACTGTTCTGGCCCTATAGGAAACACAGTAGAGTAGAAGAGTGCTCTTTTCTCAAAAGCAGAGTGTGTTTCTTGTAAGGCGAGCTATCGTTTGTTTCCCAGTCCTAAATGGAGTTGAATCACATGCAGTTTTTGGTCCTATGAGCAAGAGTTGTTTTCTGGTAAGGAAAGTCAATATTGTGCTCTCATTGCCATACACAGTGCAAATAACACTCGCATCTCTTCCCAGCAAGAACAGTGTATTGGACAGAAGAGCAGCTACTGTTCTTGTCAGTTTCCTAAGCAGAGTTGAACTAGATATGGCCCCTGTGTGTAGGAAGCACAGTTTTTTTGTTCTGAGCAAGCTCACTGTTCTGGCCCTATAGTAAACACAGTAGAGTAGAAGAGTGCTCTTTTCTCAAAAGCAGAGTGTGTTTCATGTAAGGCGAGCTAGCATTTGTTTCCCAGTTCTAAATGGAGTTGAATCCCATGCAGTATCTCGTCCTATGAGGAAGAATTGTTTTCTGGTAAGAAGAGTCACTATTGTGCTCCCATTGCCATACACAGAGCAAATAGGACTCACGTCTGTTCCCAGCAAGTACAGTGTATTGGACTGAAGAGGAGCTACTCTTCTTTTAAATTTCCTAAGCAGAGTTGAACTAGATATGGCCCATTTGTGTAGGAAGCACAGTTCTTTGGTTCTGAGCAAGCTCACTGTTTGCACCCCATAGGAAACACAGTAGAGTAGAAGAGTGCTCTTTTCTCAAAAGCAGAGTGTGTTTCTTGTAAGGCGAGCTAGCGTTTGTTTTCCAGTCCTAAATTGAGTTGAATCCCATGCAGTTTTTGGTCCTATGAGCAAGAGTTGTTTTCTGGTAAGAAGAGTCACTATTGCGCTCCCATTGCCATACACAGTGCAAATAGCACTCATGTCTGTTCTGAGCAAGTACAGTGTATTGGACTGAAGAGGAGCTACTGTTCTTGTCATTTTCCTAAGCAGAGTTGAACTAGATATGGCCCCTGTGTGTAGGAAGCACAGATCTTTTGTTCTGAGCAAGCTCACTGTTCTGGCCCTATAGGAAACACAGTAGAGTAGAAGAGTGCTCTTTTCTCCAAAGCACAGTGTGTTTCTTGTAAAACGAGCTACTGTGTGTTTGCCAGTCCTAAATGGAGTTGAGTCACATGCAGTTTCTGGTCCTACGAGCAAGAGATGTTTTCTGCTAAGAAGAGTCACTATTGCGCTCACATTGCCATACACAGTACAAATAGCACTCGCGTCTGTTCCCAGCTAGTACAGTGTATTGGACTGAAGAAGAGCTACTGTTTTTGTCAGTTCGCTAAGCAGAGTTGAACTAGATATGGCCCGTGTGTGAAGGAAGCATAGTTATTTTGTTCTGAGCAAGCTCACTGTTCTGGCCCTATAGGAAACACAGTAGAGTAGAAGAGTGCTCTTTTCTCAAAAGGAGAGTGTGTTTCTTGTAAGGCGAGCTAGCGTTTGTTTTCCATTCTTAAATTGAGTTGAATCACATGCAGTTTTTTGTCCTACGAGGATGAGTTGTTTTCTGGTAAGGAAAGTCACTATTGCGCTCCCATTGCCATACACAGTGCAAATAGCACTCTCGTCTGTTCCTAGCAAGTACAGTTTTTGGACGGAAGAGGAGCTACTGTACTTGTCAGTATCCTAAGCAGAGTTGAACTAGATATGACCTGTGTATGTAGGAAACACAGTTCTTTTTTTCTGAGCAAGCTCACTGTTCTGGCCCTATAGGAAACACAGTAGAGTAGAAGAGTGCTCTTTTCTCAAAAGCAGAGTGTGTTTCTTGTAAGGTGAGCTACCGTTTGTTTCCCAGTCTTAAATGGAGTTTAGTCACATGCAGTTTCTGGTCCTATGAGCAAGAGTTGTTTTCTGATAAGAAGAGTCACTGTTGCGCTCCCATTGCCATACACAGTGCAAATAGCACTCGCGTCTGTTCCCAGCAAGTACAGTGTATTGGACTGAAGAGGAGCTACTGTTCTTGTCAGTTTCCTAAGCAGAGTTGAACTAGATATGTCCCGTGTGTGTAGGAAGCACAGTTCTTTTGTTCTGAGCAAGCTCACTGTTCACACCCCATAGGAAACACAGAAGAGTAGAAGCGTGCTCTTTTCTCAAAAGCAGAGTGTGTTTCTTGTAAGGCGAGCTAGCGTTTGTATCCCAGTCCTGAATGGAGTTGAATCACATGCAGCATTTGGTCCTACGAGCAAAAGTTGTTTTCTGGTAAGGAAAGTCAATATTGTGCTCTCATTGCCATACACAGTGCAAATAGCACTCACGTCTGTTCCCAGCAAGTACAGTGTATTGGACTGAAGAGGAGCTACTGTTCTTGTCAGTTTCCTAAGCAGAGTTGAACCAGATATGGCCCCTGTGTGTAGGAAGCACAGTTCTTTGTTCTGAGCAAGCTCACTGTTCTGGCCCTATAGGAAACACAGTAGAGTAGAAGAGTGCTCTTTTCTCAAAAGCAGAGTGTGTTTCATGTAAGGCGAGCTAGCCTTTGTTTCCCAGTCCTAAATGGAGTTGAATCTCATGCAGTTTTTGGTCCTATGAGCAAGAGTTGTTTTCTGGTAAGGAAAGTCACTATTGCGCTCCCATTGCCATACACAGTGCAAATAGCACTCGCGTCTGTTCCCATCAAGTACAGTGTATTGGACTGAAGAGGAGCTGCTGTACTTGTCAGTTTCCTAAGCAGAGTTGAACTAGATATGGCCCGTGTGTGTAGGAAGCACAGTTCTTTTGTTCTGAGCAAGCTCACTGTTTGCACCCCATAGGAAACACACTAGAGTAGAAGAGTGCTCTTTTCTCAAAAGGAGAGTGTGTTTCTTGTAAAGCGAGCTAGCGTTTGTTTCCCAGTCCTAAATGGAGTTGAATCACATGCAGTTTCTGGTCCTATGAGGAAGAATTGTTTTCTGGTAAGAAGAGTCACTATTGTGCATCCATTGTGATACACAGTGCAAATAGCTCTCTCGTCTGTTCCTAGCAAGTACAGTTTTTGGACTGAAGAGGAGCTACTGTACGTGTCAGTATCATAAGCAGAGTTGAACTAGATATGACCTGTGTATGTAGAAAACACAGTTCTTTTGTTCTGAGCAAGCTCACTGTTCTGGCCCTATAGGAAACACAGTACAGTAGAAGAGTGCTCTTTTCTCAAAAGCAGAGTGTGTTTCTTGTAAGGCGAGCTATCGTTTGTTTCCCAGTCCTAAATGGAGTTGAATCACATGCAGTTTTTGGTCCTATGAGCAAGAGTTGTTTTCTGGTAAGGAAAGTCAATATTGTGTTCTCATTGCCATACACAGTGCAAATAACACTCGCATCTCTTCCCAGCAAGAACAGTGTATTGGACAGAAGAGCAGCTACTGTTCTTATCAGTTTCCTAAGCAGAGTTGAACTAGATATGGCCCCTGTGTGTAGGAAGCACAGTTTTTTTGTTCTGAGCAAGCTCACTGTTCTGGCCCTATAGTAAACACAGTAGAGTAGAAGAGTGCTCTTTTCTTAAAAGCAGAGTGTGTTTCATGTAAGGCGAGCTAGCATTTGTTTCCCAGTTCTAAATGGAGTTGAATCCCATGCAGTATCTCGTCCTATGAGGAAGAATTGTTTTCTGGTAAGAAGAGTCACTATTGTGCTCCCATTGCCATACACAGAGCAAATAGGACTCACGTCTGTTCCCAGCAAGTACAGTGTATTGGACTGAAGAGGAGCTACTCTTCTTTTAAATTTCCTAAGCAGAGTTGAACTAGATATGGCCCGTTTGTGTAGGAAGCACAGTTCTTTGGTTCTGAGCAAGCTCACTGTTTGCACCCCATAGGAAACACAGTAGAGTAGAAGAGTGCTCTTTTCTCAAAAGCAGAGTGTGTTTCTTGTAAGGCGAGCTAGCGTTTGTTTTCCAGTCCTAAATTGAGTTGAATCCCATGCAGTTTTTGGTCCTATGAGCAAGAGTTGTTTTCTGGTAAGAAGAGTCACTATTGCGCTCCCATTGCCATACACAGTGCAAATAGCACTCATGTCTGTTCTGAGCAAGTACAGTGTATTGGACTGAAGAGGAGCTACTGTTCTTGTCATTTTCCTAAGCAGAGTTGAACTAGATATGGCCCCTGTGTGTAGGAAGCACAGATCTTTTGTTCTGAGCAAGCTCACTGTTCTGGCCCTATAGGAAACACAGTAGAGTAGAAGAGTGCTCTTTTCTCCAAAGCACAGTGTGTTTCTTGTAAAACGAGCTACTGTGTGTTTGCCAGTCCTAAATGGAGTTGAGTCACATGCAGTTTCTGGTCCTACGAGCAAGAGATGTTTTCTGCTAAGAAGAGTCACTATTGCGCTCACATTGCCATACACAGTACAAATAGCACTCGCGTCTGTTCCCAGCTAGTACAGTGTATTGGACTGAAGAAGAGCTACTGTTTTTGTCAGTTCGCTAAGCAGAGTTGAACTAGATATGGCCCGTGTGTGAAGGAAGCATAGTTATTTTGTTCTGAGCAAGCTCACTGTTCTGGCCCTATAGGAAACACAGTAGAGTAGAAGAGTGCTCTTTTCTCAAAAGGAGAGTGTGTTTCTTGTAAGGCGAGCTAGCGTTTGTTTTCCATTCTTAAATTGAGTTGAATCACATGCAGTTTTTTGTCCTACGAGGATGAGTTGTTTTCTGGTAAGGAAAGTCACTATTGCGCTCCCATTGCCATACACAGTGCAAATAGCACTCTCGTCTGTTCCTAGCAAGTACAGTTTTTGGACGGAAGAGGAGCTACTGTACTTGTCAGTATCCTAAGCAGAGTTGAACTAGATATGACCTGTGTATGTAGGAAACACAGTTCTTTTTTTCTGAGCAAGCTCACTGTTCTGGCCCTATAGGAAACACAGTAGAGTAGAAGAGTGCTCTTTTCTCAAAAGCAGAGTGTGTTTCTTGTAAGGTGAGCTACCGTTTGTTTCCCAGTCTTAAATGGAGTTTAGTCACATGCAGTTTCTGGTCCTATGAGCAAGAGTTGTTTTCTGATAAGAAGAGTCACTGTTGCGCTCCCATTGCCATACACAGTGCAAATAGCACTCGCGTCTGTTCCCAGCAAGTACAGTGTATTGGACTGAAGAGGAGCTACTGTTCTTGTCAGTTTCCTAAGCAGAGTTGAACTAGATATGTCCCGTGTGTGTAGGAAGCACAGTTCTTTTGTTCTGAGCAAGCTCACTGTTCACACCCCATAGGAAACACAGAAGAGTAGAAGCGTGCTCTTTTCTCAAAAGCAGAGTGTGTTTCTTGTAAGGCGAGCTAGCGTTTGTATCCCAGTCCTGAATGGAGTTGAATCACATGCAGCATTTGGTCCTACGAGCAAAAGTTGTTTTCTGGTAAGGAAAGTCAATATTGTGCTCTCATTGCCATACACAGTGCAAATAGCACTCACGTCTGTTCCCAGCAAGTACAGTGTATTGGACTGAAGAGGAGCTACTGTTCTTGTCAGTTTCCTAAGCAGAGTTGAACCAGATATGGCCCCTGTGTGTAGGAAGCACAGTTCTTTGTTCTGAGCAAGCTCACTGTTCTGGCCCTATAGGAAACACAGTAGAGTAGAAGAGTGCTCTTTTCTCAAAAGCAGAGTGTGTTTCATGTAAGGCGAGCTAGCCTTTGTTTCCCAGTCCTAAATGGAGTTGAATCTCATGCAGTTTTTGGTCCTATGAGCAAGAGTTGTTTTCTGGTAAGGAAAGTCACTATTGCGCTCCCATTGCCATACACAGTGCAAATAGCACTCGCGTCTGTTCCCATCAAGTACAGTGTATTGGACTGAAGAGGAGCTGCTGTACTTGTCCGTTTCCTAAGCAGAGTTGAACTAGATATGGCCCGTGTGTGTAGGAAGCACAGTTCTTTTGTTCTGAGCAAGCTCACTGTTTGCACCCCATAGGAAACACACTAGAGTAGAAGAGTGCTCTTTTCTCAAAAGGAGAGTGTGTTTCTTGTAAAGCGAGCTAGCGTTTGTTTCCCAGTCCTGAATGGAGTTGAATCACATGCAGTTTCTGGTCCTATGAGGAAGAATTGTTTTCTGGTAAGAAGAGTCACTATTGTGCATCCATTGTGATACACAGTGCAAATAGCTCTCTCGTCTGTTCCTAGCAAGTACAGTTTTTGGACTGAAGAGGAGCTACTGTACGTGTCAGTATCATAAGCAGAGTTGAACTAGATATGACCTGTGTATGTAGAAAACACAGTTCTTTTGTTCTGAGCAAGCTCACTGTTCTGGCCCTATAGGAAACACAGTACAGTAGAAGAGTGCTCTTTTCTCAAAAGCAGAGTGTGTTTCTTGTAAGGCGAGCTATCGTTTGTTTCCCAGTCCTAAATGGAGTTGAATCACATGCAGTTTTTGGTCCTATGAGCAAGAGTTGTTTTCTGGTAAGGAAAGTCAATATTGTGTTCTCATTGCCATACACAGTGCAAATAACACTCGCATCTCTTCCCAGCAAGAACAGTGTATTGGACAGAAGAGCAGCTACTGTTCTTATCAGTTTTCTAAGCAGAGTTGAACTAGATATGGCCCCTGTGTGTAGGAAGCACAGTTTTTTTGTTCTGAGCAAGCTCACTGTTCTGGCCCTATAGTAAACACAGTAGAGTAGAAGAGTGCTCTTTTCTTAAAAGCAGAGTGTGTTTCATGTAAGGCGAGCTAGCATTTGTTTCCCAGTTCTAAATGGAGTTGAATCCCATGCAGTATCTCGTCCTATGAGAAAGAATTGTTTTCTGGTAAGAAGAGTCACTATTGTGCTCCCATTGCCATACACAGAGCAAATAGGACTCACGTCTGTTCCCAGCAAGTACAGTGTATTGGACTGAAGAGGAGCTACTCTTCTTTTAAATTTCCTAAGCAGAGTTGAACTAGATATGGCCCGTTTGTGTAGGAAGCACAGTTCTTTGGTTCTGAGCAAGCTCACTGTTTGCACCCCATAGGAAACACAGTAGAGTAGAAGAGTGCTCTTTTCTCAAAAGCAGAGTGTGTTTCTTGTAAGGCGAGCTAGCGTTTGTTTTCCAGTCCTAAATTGAGTTGAATCCCATGCAGTTTTTGGTCCTATGAGCAAGAGTTGTTTTCTGGTAAGAAGAGTCACTATTGCGCTCCCATTGCCATACACAGTGCAAATAGCACTCATGTCTGTTCTGAGCAAGTACAGTGTATTGGACTGAAGAGGAGCTACTGTTCTTGTCATTTTCCTAAGCAGAGTTGAACTAGATATGGCCCCTGTGTGTAGGAAGCACAGATCTTTTGTTCTGAGCAAGCTCACTGTTCTGGCCCTATAGGAAACACAGTAGAGTAGAAGAGTGCTCTTTTCTCCAAAGCACAGTGTGTTTCTTGTAAAACGAGCTACTGTGTGTTTGCCAGTCCTAAATGGAGTTGAGTCACATGCAGTTTCTGGTCCTACGAGCAAGAGATGTTTTCTGCTAAGAAGAGTCACTATTGCGCTCACATTGCCATACACAGTACAAATAGCACTCGCGTCTGTTCCCAGCTAGTACAGTGTATTGGACTGAAGAAGAGCTACTGTTTTTGTCAGTTCGCTAAGCAGAGTTGAACTAGATATGGCCCGTGTGTGAAGGAAGCATAGTTATTTTGTTCTGAGCAAGCTCACTGTTCTGGCCCTATAGGAAACACAGTAGAGTAGAAGAGTGCTCTTTTCTCAAAAGGAGAGTGTGTTTCTTGTAAGGCGAGCTAGCGTTTGTTTTCCATTCTTAAATTGAGTTGAATCACATGCAGTTTTTTGTCCTACGAGGATGAGTTGTTTTCTGGTAAGGAAAGTCACTATTGCGCTCCCATTGCCATACACAGTGCAAATAGCACTCTCGTCTGTTCCTAGCAAGTACAGTTTTTGGACGGAAGAGGAGCTACTGTACTTGTCAGTATCCTAAGCAGAGTTGAACTAGATATGACCTGTGTATGTAGGAAACACAGTTCTTTTTTTCTGAGCAAGCTCACTGTTCTGGCCCTATAGGAAACACAGTAGAGTAGAAGAGTGCTCTTTTCTCAAAAGCAGAGTGTGTTTCTTGTAAGGTGAGCTACCGTTTGTTTCCCAGTCTTAAATGGAGTTTAGTCACATGCAGTTTCTGGTCCTATGAGCAAGAGTTGTTTTCTGATAAGAAGAGTCACTGTTGCGCTCCCATTGCCATACACAGTGCAAATAGCACTCGCGTCTGTTCCCAGCAAGTACAGTGTATTGGACTGAAGAGGAGCTACTGTTCTTGTCAGTTTCCTAAGCAGAGTTGAACTAGATATGTCCCGTGTGTGTAGGAAGCACAGTTCTTTTGTTCTGAGCAAGCTCACTGTTCACACCCCATAGGAAACACAGAAGAGTAGAAGCGTGCTCTTTTCTCAAAAGCAGAGTGTGTTTCTTGTAAGGCGAGCTAGCGTTTGTATCCCAGTCCTGAATGGAGTTGAATCACATGCAGCATTTGGTCCTACGAGCAAAAGTTGTTTTCTGGTAAGGAAAGTCAATATTGTGCTCTCATTGCCATACACAGTGCAAATAGCACTCACGTCTGTTCCCAGCAGGTACAGTGTATTGGACTGAAGAGGAGCTACTGTTCTTGTCAGTTTCCTAAGCAGAGTTGAACTAGATATGGCCCCTGTGTGTAGGAAGCACAGTTCTTTGTTCTGAGCAAGCTCACTGTTCTGGCCCTACAGGAAACACAGTAGAGTAGAAGAGTGCTCTTTTCTCAAAAACAGAGTGTGTTTCATGTAAGGCGAGCTAGCCTTTGTTTCCCAGTCCTAAATGGAGTTGAATCTCATGCAGTTTTTGGTCCTATGAGCAAGAGTTGTTTTCTGGTAAGGAAAGTCACTATTGCGCTCCCATTGCCATACAGAGTGCAAATAGCACTCGCGTCTGTTCCCAGCAAGTACAGTGTATTGGACTGAAGAGGAGCTGCTGTACTTGTCAGTATCCTAAGCATAGTTGAACTAGATATTACCTGTGTATGTAGGAAGAACCGTTCTTTTGTTCTGAGCAAGCTCACTGTTCTGGCCCTATAGAAACACAGTAGAGTAGAAGAGTGCTCTTTTCT
Organism: Peromyscus eremicus; assembly: GCF_949786415.1. Classification (NCBI taxonomy): domain Eukaryota; kingdom Metazoa; phylum Chordata; class Mammalia; order Rodentia; family Cricetidae; genus Peromyscus; species Peromyscus eremicus. The sequence goes on along the minus strand of NW_026736345.1, from coordinate 44,843 downwards.
CAAAAGCAGAGTGTGTTTCTTGTAAGGTGAGCTACTGTTTGTTTTGCAGTCCTAAATGGAGTTGAATCACATGCAGTTTTTGGTCCTACGAGCAAGAGTTGTTTTCTGGTAAGGAAAGTCAATATTGCGCTCTCATTGTGATACACAGTGCAAATAGCACTCGCGTCTGTTCCCAGCAAGTACAGTGTATTGGACTGAAGAGGAGCTACTGTTGTTGTTAGTTTCCTAAGCAGAGTTGAACTAGATATGGCCCCTGTGTGTAGGAAGCCAGTTCTTTTGTTCTGAGCAAGCTCACTGTTCTGGCCCTATAGGTAACACAGTAGAGTAGAAGAGTGCTCTTTTTTCAAAAGCAGAGTGTGTTTCATGTAAGGCGAGCTAGCATTTGTTTCCTAGTCCTAAATGGAGTTGAATCACATGCAGTTTCTGGTCCTATGAGGAAAAATTGTTTTCTGGTAAGGAAAGTCAATACTGCGCTCTCATTGCCATACACAGTGTAAATAGCACTCGCGTCTGTTCCGAGCAAGTACAGTGTATTGGACTGAAGAGGAGCAACGGTTCTTGTCAGTATCCTAAGCAGAGTTGAACTAGATATGGCCCCTGTGTGTAGGAAGCACAGTTCTTTTGTTCTGAGCAAGCTCACTGTTCTGGCTCTATAGGAAACACAGTAGAGTAGAAGAGTGCTCTTTTCTCAAAAGCAGAGTGTGTTTCATGTAAGGCGAGCTAGCGTTTGTTTCCCAGTCCTAAATGTAGTTGAATCACATGCAGTTTCTGGTCCTACGAGGAAGAATTGTTATCTGGTAAGAAGACTCACTATTGTGCTCCCATTGCCATACACAGTGCAAATAGCACTCGCATCTGTTCCCAGCAAGTACAGTGTATTGGACTGAAGAGGAGCTACTGTTCTTGTCAGTTTCCTAAGGGGAGTTGAACTAGATATGGCCCGTGTGTGTAGAAAGCACAGTTCTTTTGTTCTGAGCAAGCTCACTGTTTGCACCCCATAGGAAACACAGTAGAGTTGAAGAGTGCTCTTTTCTCAAAAGCAGAGTGTGTTTCTTGTAAGGCAAGATAGCGTTTCTTTTCCAGTCCTAAATTCAGTTGAATCACATGGAGTTTTTGGTCCTTCGAGCAAGAGTTGTTTTCTGGTAAGGAAAGTCACTATTGTGCTCCCATTGCCATACACAGTGCAAATAGCACTCTCGTTTGTTCCTAGCAAGTACACTTTTTGGACTGAAGAGGAGCTATTGTTCTTGTCAGTTTCCTAAGCAGAGTTGAACTAGATATGGCCCCTGTGTGCTGGAAGCAGAGTTCTTTTGTTCTGAGCAAGCTAACTGTTCTTCTGGCACTATAGGAAACACAGTAGAGTAGAAGAGTGCTCTTTTCTCAAAAGCAGAGTGTGTTTCTTGTAAGGAGAGCTAGCGTTTGTTTCCCAGTCCTAAATGGAGTTGAATCACATGCAGTTTTTGGTCCTATGAGCAAGAGTTGTTTTCTGGTAAGGAAAGTCACTATTGTGCTCCCATTGCCATACACAGTGCAAATAGCACTCACATCTGTTCCTAGCAAGTACAGTTTTTGGACTGAAGAGGAGCTACTGATCTTGTCAGTTTTCTAAACAGAGTTGAACTAGATATGGCCCCTGTGTGTTGGAAGCACAGTTCTTTTGTTCTGGTCAAGCTCACTGTTCGGAACACATAGGAAACACAGTAGAATAGAAGAGTACTCTTTTCACAAAAGCAGAATGTGTTTCTTGTAAGGCGGCTAGCGTTTGTTTCCCAGTCCTAAATGGAGTTGAATCTCATGCAGTTTTTGGTCCTACGAGCAAGAGTTGTTTTCTGGTAAGGAAAGTCACTATTGTGCTCCCATTGCAATACACAGTGCAAATAGCACTCGCGTCTGTTCCCAGCAACTACAGTGTATTGGACTGAAGAGGAGCTACTGTACATGTCAGTATCCTAAGTAGAGTTGAACTAGATATGACCTGTGTATGTAGGAAGCACAGTTCTTTTGTTCTGGGCAATCTCACTGTTCTGGCCCTATAGAAACACAGTAGAGTAGAAGAGTGCTCTTTTCTCAAAAGCAGAGTGTGTTTCTTGTAAGGTGAGCTACCGTTTGTTTTCCAGTCCTAAATGGAGTTGAATCACATGCAGTTTTTGGTCCGACAAGCAAGAGTTTTTTTCTGGTAAGGAAATTTAATATTGCGCTCTCATTGCGATACACAGTGCAAATAGCACTCGCATCTGTTCCCAGCAAGTACAGTGTATTGCACTGAAGAGGAGCTACTGTTCTTGTCAGTTTCCTAAGCAGAGTTGAACTAGATATGGCCCGTGTGTGTAGGAAGCACCGTTCTTTTGTTCTCAGCATGCTCACTGTTCTGGCCCTATAGGAAACACAGTAGAGTAAAAGAGTCCTCTTTTCTCAAAACCAGAGTGTTTTTCTTGTAAGGCGGGCTAGCGTTTGTTTCCCAGTCCTAAATGGAGTTGAATCACTTGCAGTATCTGGTCCTACAAGCAAGAGTTGTTTTCTGGTAAGAAGAGTCACTATTGTGCTCCCATTGCCAAACAAAGTGCAAATAGCACTCGCATCTGTTCCCAGCAAGTATAGTGTATTTGACTGAAGAGGAGCTACTGTTCTTGTCAGTTTCCTAAGCAGACTTGAACTAGATATGGCCCGTGTGTGTAAGAAGCACAGTTCTTTTGTTCTGAGCAAGCTCATTGTTCCGACCCCATAGGAAACACAGTAGAGTAGATGAGTGCTCTTTTCTCAAAAGCAGAGTGTGTTTCTTGTAAGGCAAGCTAGCGTTTGTTTCCCAGTCCTAAATGGAGTTGAATCACATGCAGTTTCTGGTCCTACGAGCAAGAGTTGTTTGCTGGTAAGAAGAGTCACTATTTTGCTCCCATTGTCATACACAGGGCAAATAGCACTGTCGTCTGTTCCCAGCATGTACAGTGTATTGGACTGAAGAGGATCTACCTTTCTTGTCAGTTTCCTAAGCACAATTGAAATAGATATGGCCCGTGTGTGTAGGAATCACAGTTCTTTTGTTCTGAGCAAGCTCACTGTTCTGGCCCTATAGGAAACACAGTAGAGTAAATGAGTGCTCTTTTCTCATAAACAGAGTTTGTTTCATGTAAGGCGAGCTAGCGTTTGTTTCCCAGTCCTAAATGGAGTTGAATCCCATGCAGTTTCTGGTACTATGAGGAAGAATTGTTTTCTGGTAAGAAAAGTCACTATTATGCTCCCATTGCGATACACAGTGCAAATAGCACTCCCGTCTGTTCCCAGCAAGTACAGTGTATTAGACTGAAGAGGAGCTACTGTTCTTGTCAGTTTCCTAAGCAGAGTTGAGCTAGATATGGCCCGTGTGTGTAGGAAGCACAGTTCTTTTGTTCTGAGCAAGCTCACTGTTCTGGCCCTATAGGAAACACAGTAGAGTAGAAGAGTGCACTTTTCTCAAAAGGAGAGTGTGTTTCTTGTAAGGCGAGCTATCGTTTGTTTTCCAGTCCTCAATTGAGTTGAATCACATGCAGTTTTTGGTCCTATGAGCAAGAGTTGTTTTCTGGTAAGGAAAGTCACTATTGCGCTCCATCACAATACACAGTGCAAATAGCACTCGCGTCTGTTCCCAGCAAGTACAGTGTATTGGACTGAAGAGGAGCTACTGTACATGTCAGTATCCTAAGCAGAGTTGAACTAGATATGACCTGTGTATGTAGGAAGCACAGTTCTTTTGTTCTGAGCAATCTCACTGTTCTGGCCCTATAGAAACACAGTAGAGTAGAAGAGTGCACTTTTCTCAAAAGCAGAGTGTGTTTCTTGTAAGGTGAGCTACCGTTTGTTTTCCAGTCCTAAATGGAGTTGAATCACATGCAGTTTTTGGTCCGACGACCAAGAGTTGTTTTCTGGTAAGGAAAGTCAATATTGTGCTCTCATTGCGATACACAGTGCAAATAGCACTCGTGTCTGTTCCCAGCAAGTACAGTGTATTGGACTGAAGAGGAGCTACTGCTCTTGTCAGTTTCCTAAGCAGAGTTGAACTAGATATGGCCCGTGTGTGTAGGAAGCACAGTTCTTTTTTCTGAGCAAGCTCACTCTTTGGACCCAATAGAAAACACAGTAGAGTAGAAGAGTACTCTTTTCTCAAAAGGAGAGTGTGTTTCTTGTAAGGAGACCTAGCGTTTGTTTCCCAGTCCTAAATGGAGTTGAATCACATGCAGTTTTTGGTCCTACGAGCAAGAGTTGTTTTCTGGTAAGGAAAGTCAATATTGTGCTCTCATTGCGATACACAGTGCACATAGCACTCGCTTCTGTTCCCAGCAAGTACAGTGTATTGGACTGAAGAGGATCTACTGTTCTTGTCAGTTTCCTAAGCAGAGTTGAACTATATATGGCCCCTGTGTGTTGGAAGCAGAGTTCTTTTGTTCTGAGCAAGCTAACTGTTCTTCTGGCACTATAGGAAACACAGTAGAGTAGAAGAGTGCTCTTTTCTCAAAAGCAGAGTGTGTTTCTTGTAAGGAGACCTAGCGTTTGTTTCCCAGTCCTAAATGGAGTTGAATCACATGCAGTTTTTGGTCCTACGAGCAAGAGTTGTTTTCTGGTAAGGAAAGTCAATATTGTGCTCTCATTGCGATACACAGTGCACATAGCACTCGCTTCTGTTCCCAGCAAGTGCAGTGTATTGGACTGAAGAGGATCTACTGTTCTTGTCAGTTTCCTAAGCAGAGTTGAACTAGATATGGCCCCTGTGTGTAGGAAGCACAGTTCTTTTGTTCTGAGAATTCTCACTGTTCAGGCCCTATAGGAAACACAGTAGAGTAGAAGAGTGCTCTTTTCTCAAAAGCAGAGTGTGTTTCATGTAAGGAGAGCTAGCATTTGTTTCCCAGTCCTAAATGGAGTTGAATCCCATGCAGTTTCTGGTCCTATGAGGAAGAATTGTTTTCTGGTAAGAAGAGTCACTATTGCGCGCCCATTGCCATACACAGTGCAAATAGCACTCATGTCTGTTCTGAGCAAGTACAGTGTATTGGACTGAAGAGGAGCTACTGTTCTTGTCAGTTTCCTAAGCAGAGTTGAACTAGATATGGCCCCTGTGTGTAGGAAGCATCGTTCTTTTGTTCTCAGCAAGCTCACTGTTCTGGCCCTATAGGAAACAAAGTTGAGTAGAAGAGTGCTCTTTTCTCAAAACCAGAGTGTGTCTCTTGTAAGGCGAGCTAGCGTTTGTTTCCCAGTCCTAAATGGAGTTGAATCACATGCAGTTTCTGGTCCTACAAGCAAGAGTTGTTTTCTGGTAAGAAGAGTCACTATTGTGCTCCTCTTGCCAAACAAAGTGCAAATAGCACTCGCATCTGTTTCCAGCAGTATAGTTTATTTGACTGAAGAGGAGCTACTGTTCTTGCCAGTTTCCTAAGCAGAGTTGAACTAGATATGGCCCGTGTGTGTAAGAAGCACAGTTCTTTTGTTCTGAGCAAGCTCATTGTTCCGACACCATAGGAAACACAGTAGAGTAGAAGAGTGCTCTTTTCTCAAAAGCAGAGTGTGTTTCTTGTAAGGCGAGCTATCGTTTGTTTCCCAGTCCTAAATGGAGTTGAATCACATGCAGTTTTTGGTCCTACGAGCAAGAGTTGTTTTCTTGTAAGGAAAGTCAATATTGTGCTCTCATTGCCATACACAGTGCAAATAACACTCGCATCTCTTCCCAGCAAGAACAGTGTATTGGACAGAAGAGCAGCTACTGTTCTTGTCAGTTTCCTAAGCAGAGTTGAACTAGATATGGCCCCTGTGTGTAGGAAGCCAGTTCTTTTGTTCTGGGCAAGCTCACTGTTCTGGCCCTATAGGTAACACAGTAGAGTAGAAGAGTGCTCTTTTTTCAAAAGCAGAGTGTGTTTCATGTAAGGCGAGCTAGCATTTGTTTCCTAGTCCTAAATGGAGTTGAATCACATGCAGTTTCTGGTCCTATGAGGAAAAATTGTTTTCTGGTAAGGAAAGTCAATACTGCGCTCTCATTGCCATACACAGTGTAAATAGCACTCGCGTCTGTTCCGAGCAAGTACAGTGTATTGGACTGAAGAGGAGCAACGGTTCTTGTCAGTATCCTAAGCAGAGTTGAACTAGATATGGCCCCTGTGTGTAGGAAGCACAGTTCTTTTGTTCTGAGCAAGCTCACTGTTCTGGCTCTATAGGAAACACAGTAGAGTAGAAGAGTGCTCTTTTCTCAAAAGCAGAGTGTGTTTCATGTAAGGCGAGCTAGCGTTTGTTTCCCAGTCCTAAATGTAGTTGAATCACATGCAGTTTCTGGTCCTACGAGGAAGAATTGTTATCTGGTAAGAAGACTCACTATTGTGCTCCCATTGCCATATACAGTGCAAATAGCACTCGCGTCTGTTCCCAGCAAGTACAGTGTATTGGACTGAAGAGGAGCTACTGTTCTTGTCAGTTTCCTAAGGGGAGTTGAACTAGATATGGCCCGTGTGTGTAGAAAGCACAGTTCTTTTGTTCTGAGCAAGCTCACTGTTTGCACCCCATAGGAAACACAGTAGAGTTGAAGAGTGCTCTTTTCTCAAAAGCAGAGTGTGTTTCTTGTAAGGCAAGATAGCGTTTCTTTTCCAGTCCTAAATTGAGTTGAATCACATGGAGTTTTTGGTCCTTCGAGCAAGAGTTGTTTTCTGGTAAGGAAAGTCACTATTGTGCTCCCATTGCCATACACAGTGCAAATAGCACTCTCGTTTGTTCCTAGCAAGTACACTTTTTGGACTGAAGAGGAGCTATTGTTCTTGTCAGTTTCCTAAGCAGAGTTGAACTAGATATGGCCCCTGTGTGCTGGAAGCAGAGTTCTTTTGTTCTGAGCAAGCTAACTGTTCTTCTGGCACTATAGGAAACACAGTAGAGTAGAAGAGTGCTCTTTTCTCAAAAGCAGAGTGTGTTTCTTGTAAGGAGAGCTAGCGTTTGTTTCCCAGTCCTAAATGGAGTTGAATCACATGCAGTTTTTGGTCCTATGAGCAAGAGTTGTTTTCTGGTAAGGAAAGTCACTATTGTGCTCCCATTGCCATACACAGTGCAAATAGCACTCACATCTGTTCCTAGCAAGTACAGTTTTTGGACTGAAGAGGAGCTACTGATCTTGTCAGTTTTCTAAACAGAGTTGAATTAGATATGGCCCCTGTGTGTTGGAAGCACAGTTCTTTTGTTCTGGTCAAGCTCACTGTTCGGAACCCATAGGAAACACAGTAGAATAGAAGAGTACTCTTTTCTCAAAAGCAGAATGTGTTTCTTGTAAGGCGAGCTAGCGTTTGTTTCCCAGTCCTAAATGGAGTTGAATCTCATGCAGTTTTTGGTCCTATGAGCAAGAGTTGTTTTCTGGTAAGGAAAGTCACTATTGCGCTCCCATTGCAATACACAGTGCAAATAGCACTCGCGTCTGTTCCCAGCAAGTACAGTGTATTGGACTGAAGAGGAGATACTGTACATGTCAGTATCCTAAGCAGAGTTGAACTAGATATGACCTGTGTATGTAGGAAGCACAGTTCTTTTGTTCTGGGCAATCTCACTGTTCTGGCCCTATAGAAACACAGTAGAGTAGAAGAGTGCTCTTTTCTCAAAAGCAGAGTGTGTTTCTTGTAAGGTGAGCTACCGTTTGTTTTCCAGTCCTAAATGGAGTTGAATCACATGCAGTTTTTGGTCCGACAAGCAAGAGTTTTTTTCTGGTAAGGAAATTTAATATTGCGCTCTCATTGCGATACACAGTGCAAATAGCACTCGCATCTGTTCCCAGCAAGTACAGTGTATTGCACTGAAGAGGAGCTACTGTTCTTGTCAGTTTCCTATGCAGAGTTGAACTAGATATGGCCCGTGTGTGTAGGAAGCACCGTTCTTTTGTTCTCAGCAAGCTCACTGTTCTGGCCCTATAGGAAACACAGTAGAGTAAAAGAGTCCTCTTTTCTCAAAACCAGAGTGTTTTTCTTGTAAGGCGGGCTAGCGTTTGTTTCCCAGTCCTAAGTGGAGTTGAATCACATGCAGTATCTGGTCCTACAAGCAAGAGTTGTTTTCTGGTAAGAAGAGTCACTATTGTGCTCCCATTGCCAAACAAAGTGCAAATAGCACTCGCATCTGTTCCCAGCAAGTATAGTGTATTTGACTGAAGAGGAGCTACTGTTCTTGTCAGTTTCCTAAGCAGACTTGAACTAGATATGGCCCGTGTGTGTAAGAAGCACAGTTCTTTTGTTCTGAGCAAGCTTATTGTTCCGACCCCATAGGAAACACAGTAGAGTAGATGAGTGCTCTTTTCTCAAAAGCAGAGTGTGTTTCTTGTAAGGCAAGCTAGCGTTTGTTTCCCAGTCCTAAATGGAGTTGAATCACATGCAGTTTCTGGTCCTACGAGCAAGAGTTGTTTGCTGGTAAGAAGAGTCACTATTGTGCTCCCATTGTCATACACAGGGCAAATAGCACTGTCGTCTGTTCCCAGCATGTACAGTGTATTGGACTGAAGAGGATCTACCTTTCTTGTCAGTTTCCTAAGCACAATTGAACTAGATATGGCCCGTGTGTGTAGGAATCACAGTTCTTTTGTTCTGAGCAAGCTCACTGTTCTGGCCCTATAGGAAACACAGTAGAGTAAATGAGTGCTCTTTTCTCATAAACAGAGTTTGTTTCATGTAAGGCGAGCTAGCGTTTGTTTCCCAGTCCTAAATGGAGTTGAATCCCATGCAGTTTCTGGTACTATGAGGAAGAATTGTTTTCTAGTAAGAAAAGTCACTATTATGCTCCCATTGCGATACACAGTGCAAATAGCACTCCCGTCTGTTCCCAGCAAGTACAGTGTATTAGACTGAAGAGGAGCTACTGTTCTTGTCAGTTTCCTAAGCAGAGTTGAACTAGATATGGCCCGTGTGTGTAGGAAGCACAGTTCTTTTGTTCTGAGCAAGCTCACTGTTTGGACCCCATAGGAAACACAGTAGAGTAGAAGAGTGCACTTTTCTCAAAAGGAGAGTGTGTTTCTTGTAAGGCGAGCTATCGTTTGTTTTCCAGTCCTCAATTGAGTTGAATCACATGCAGGTTTTGGTCCTATGAGCAAGAGTTGTTTTCTGGTAAGGAAAGTCACTATTGCGCTCCATTGCAATACACAGTGCAAATAGCACTCGCGTCTGTTCCCAGCAAGTACAGTGTATTGGACTGAAGAGGAGCTACTGTACATGTCAGTATCCTAAGCAGAGTTGAACTAGATATGACCTGTGTATGTAGGAAGCACAGTTCTTTTGTTCTGAGCAATCTCACTCTTCTGGCCCTATAGAAACACAGTAGAGTAGAAGAGTGCACTTTTCTCAAAAGTAGAGTGTGTTTCTTGTAAGGTGAGCTACCGTTTGTTTTCCAGTCCTAAATGGAGTTGAATCACATGCAGTTTTTGGTCCGACGAGCAAGAGTTGTTTTCTGGTAAGGAAAGTCAATATTGTGCTCTCATTGCGATACACAGTGCAAATAGCACTCGTGTCTGTTCCCAGCAAGTACAGTGTATTGGACTGAAGAGGAGCTACTGCTCTTGTCAGTTTCCTAAGCAGAGTTGAACTAGATATGGCCCGTGTGTGTAGGAAGCACAGTTCTTTTTTCTGAGCAAGCTCACTCTTTGGACCCAATAGAAAACACAGTACAGTAGAAGAGTACTCTTTTCTCAAAAGGAGAGTGTGTTTCTTGTAAGGCAAGCTAGCGTTTGTTTTCCAGTACTAAATTGAGTTGAATCACATGCAGTTTTTGGTCCTATGAGGATGAGTTGTTTTCTGGTAAGGAAAGTCACTATTGTGCTCCCTTTGCCATACATAGTGCAAATAACACTCTCGTCTGTTCCTAGCAAGTACACTTTTTGGACTGAAGAGGAGCTATTGTTCTTGTCAGTTTCCTAAGCAGAGTTTAACTAGATATGGCCCCTGTGTGTTGGAAGCAGAGTTCTTTTGTTCTGAGCAAGCTAACTGTTCTTCTGGCACTATAGGAAACACAGTAGAGTAGAAGAGTGCTCTTTTCTCAAAAGCAGAGTGTGTTTCTTGTAAGGAGACCTAGCGTTTGTTTCCCAGTCCTAAATGGAGTTGAATCACATGCAGTTTTTGGTCCTACGAGCAAGAGTTGTTTTCTGGTAAGGAAAGTCAATATTGTGCTCTCATTGCGATACACAGTGCACATAGCACTCACTTCTGTTCCCAGCAAGTACAGTGTATTGGACTGAAGAGGATCTACTGTTCTTGTCAGTTTCCTAAGCAGAGTTGAACTAGATATGTCCCGTGTGTGTAGGAAGCACAGTTTTTTTGTTCTGAGCAAGCTCACTGTTCACACCCCATAGGAAACACAGAAGAGTAGAAGCGTGCTCTTTTCTCAAAAGCAGAGTGTGTTTCTTGTAAGACGAGCTAGCGTTTGTATCCCAGTCCTGAATGGAGTTGAATCACATGCAGCATTTGGACCTACGAGCAAAAGTTGTTTTCTGGTAAGGAAAGTCAATATTGTGCTCTCATTGCCATACACAGTGCAAATAGCACTCACGTCTGTTCCCAGCAAGTACAGTGTATTGGACTGAAGAGGAGCTACTGTTCTTGTCAGTTTCCTAAGCAGAGTTGAACTAGATATGGCCCCTGTGTGTAGGAAGCACAGTTCTTTGTTCTGAGCAAGCTCACTGTTCTGGCCCTATAGGAAACACAGTAGAGTAGAAGAGTGCTCTTTTCTCAAAAGCAGAGTGTGTTTCATGTAAGGCGAGCTAGCCTTTGTTTCCCAGTCCTAAATGGAGTTGAATCTCATGCAGTTTTTGGTCCTATGAGCAAGAGTTGTTTTCTGGTAAGGAAAGTCACTATTGCGCTCACATTGCCATACACAGTGCAAATAGCACTCGCGTCTGTTCCCATCAAGTACAGTGTATTGGACTGAAGAGGAGCTGCTGTACTTGTCAGTTTCCTAAGCAGAGTTGAACTAGATATGGCCCGTGTGTGTAGGAAGCACAGTTCTTTTGTTCTGAGCAAGCTCACTGTTTGCACCCCATAGGAAACACACTAGAGTAGAAGAGTGCTCTTTTCTCAAAAGGAGAGTGTGTTTCTTGTAAAGCGAGCTAGCGTTTGTTTCCCAGTCCTAAATGGAGTTGAATCACATGCAGTTTCTGGTCCTATGAGGAAGAATTGTTTTCTGGTAAGAAGAGTCACTATTGTGCATCCATTGTGATACACAGTGCAAATAGCTCTCTCGTCTGTTCCTAGCAAGTACAGTTTTTGGACTGAAGAGGAGCTACTGTACATGTCAGTATCATAAGCAGAGTTGAACTAGATATGACCTGTGTATGTAGAAAACACAGTTCTTTTGTTCTGAGCAAGCTCACTGTTCTGGCCCTATAGGAAACACAGTAGAGTAGAAGAGTGCTCTTTTCTCAAAAGCAGAGTGTGTTTCTTGTAAGGCGAGCTATCGTTTGTTTCCCAGTCCTAAATGGAGTTGAATCACATGCAGTTTTTGGTCCTATGAGCAAGAGTTGTTTTCTGGTAAGGAAAGTCAATATTGTGTTCTCATTGCCATACACAGTGCAAATAACACTCGCATCTCTTCCCAGCAAGAACAGTGTATTGGACAGAAGAGCAGCTACCGTTCTTGTCAGTTTCCTAAGCAGAGTTGAACTAGATATGGCCCCTGTGTGTAGGAAGCACAGTTTTTTTGTTCTGAGCAAGCTCACTGTTCTGGCCCTATAGTAAACACAGTAGAGTAGAAGAGTGCTCTTTTCTCAAAAGCAGAGTGTGTTTCATGTAAGGCGAGCTAGCATTTGTTTCCCAGTTCTAAATGGAGTTGAATCCCATGCAGTATCTCATCCTATGAGGAAGAATTGTTTTCTGGTAAGAAGAGTCACTATTGTGCTCCCATTGCCATACACAGAGCAAATAGGACTCACGTCTGTTCCCAGCAAATACAGTGTATTGGACTGAAGAGGAGCTACTCTTCTTTTAAATTTCCTAAGCAGAGTTGAACTAGATATGGCCCGTTTGTGTAGGAAGCACAGTTCTTTGGTTCTGAGCAAGCTCACTGTTTGCACCCCGTAGGAAACACAGTAGAGTAGAAGAGTGCTCTTTTCTCAAAAGCAGAGTGTGTTTCTTGTAAGGCGAGCTAGCGCTTGTTTTCCAGTCCTAAATTGAGTTGAATCCCATGCAGTTTTTGGTCCTATGAGCAAGAGTTGTTTTCTGGTAAGAAGAGTCACTATTGCGCTCCCATTGCCATACACAGTGCAAATAGCACTCATGTCTGTTCTGAGCAAGTACAGTGTATTGGACTGAAGAGGAGCTACTGTTCTTGTCATTTTCCTAAGCAGAGTTGAACTAGATATGGCCCCTGTGTGTAGGAAGCACAGATCTTTTGTTCTGAGCAAGCTCACTGTTCTGGCACTATAGGAAACACAGTAGAGTAGAAGAGTGCTCTTTTCTCCAAAGCACAGTGTGTTTCTTGTAAAACGAGCTACTGTGTGTTTGCCAGTCCTAAATGGAGTTGAGTCACATGCAGTTTCTGGTCCTACGAGCAAGAGATGTTTTCTGCTAAGAAGAGTCACTATTGCGCTCACATTGCCATACACAGTACAAATAGCACTCGCGTCTGTTCCCAGCTAGTACAGTGTATTGGACTGAAGAAGAGCTACTGTTTTTGTCAGTTCGCTAAGCAGAGTTGAACTAGATATGGCCTGTGTGTGAAGGAAGCATAGTTATTTTGTTCTGAGCAAGCTCACTGTTCTGGCCCTATAGGAAACACAGTAGAGTAGAAGAGTGCTCTTTTCTCAAAAGGAGAGTGTGTTTCTTGTAAGGCGAGCTAGCGTTTGTTTTCCATTCTTAAATTGAGTTGAATCACATGCAGTTTTTTGTCCTACGAGGATGAGTTGTTTTCTGGTAAGGAAAGTCACTATTGCGCTCCCATTGCCATACACAGTGCAAATAGCACTCTCGTCTGTTCCTAGCAAGTACAGTTTTTGGACGGAAGAGGAGCTACTGTACTTGTCAGTATCCTAAGCAGAGTTGAACTAGATATGACCTGTGTATGTAGGAAACACAGTTCTTTTTTTCTGAGCAAGCTCACTGTTCTGGCCCTATAGGAAACACAGTAGAGTAGAAGAGTGCTCTTTTCTCAAAAGCAGAGTGTGTTTCTTGTAAGGTGAGCTACCGTTTGTTTCCCAGTCTTAAATGGAGTTTAGTCACATGCAGTTTCTGGTCCTATGAGCAAGAGTTGTTTTCTGATAAGAAGAGTCACTGTTGCGCTCCCATTGCCATACACAGTGCAAATAGCACTCGCGTCTGTTCCCAGCAAGTACAGTGTATTGGACTGAAGAGGAGCTACTGTTCTTGTCAGTTTCCTAAGCAGAGTTGAACTAGATATGTCCCGTGTGTGTAGGAAGCACAGTTCTTTTGTTCTGAGCAAGCTCACTGTTCACACCCCATAGGAAACACAGAAGAGTAGAAGCGTGCTCTTTTCTCAAAAGCAGAGTGTGTTTCTTGTAAGGCGAGCTAGCGTTTGTATCCCAGTCCTGAATGGAGTTGAATCACATGCAGCATTTGGTCCTACGAGCAAAAGTTGTTTTCTGGTAAGGAAAGTCAATATTGTGCTCTCATTGCCATACACAGTGCAAATAGCACTCACGTCTGTTCCCAGCAGGTACAGTGTATTGGACTGAAGAGGAGCTACTGTTCTTGTCAGTTTCCTAAGCAGAGTTGAACTAGATATGGCCCCTGTGTGTAGGAAGCACAGTTCTTTGTTCTGAGCAAGCTCACTGTTCTGGCCCTACAGGAAACACAGTAGAGTAGAAGAGTGCTCTTTTCTCAAAAGCAGAGTGTGTTTCATGTAAGGCGAGCTAGCCTTTGTTTCCCAGTCCTAAATGGAGTTGAATCTCATGCAGTTTTTGGTCCTATGAGCAAGAGTTGTTTTCTGGTAAGGAAAGTCACTATTGCGCTCTCATTGTGATACACAGTGCAAATAGCACTCGCGTCTGTTCCCAGCAAGTACAGTGTATTGGACTGAAGAGGAGCTGCTGTTGTTGTCAGTTTCCTAAGCAGAGTTGAACTAGATATGGCCCCTGTGTGTAGGAAGCCAGTTCTTTTGTTCTGAGCAAGCTCACTGTTCTGGCCCTATAGGTAACACAGTAGAGTAGAAGAGTGCTCTTTTTTCAAAAGCAGAGTGTGTTTCATGTAAGGCGAGCTAGCATTTGTTTCCTAGTCCTAAATGGAGTTGAATCACATGCAGTTTCTGGTCCTATGAGGAAAAATTGTTTTCTGGTAAGGAAAGTCAATACTGCGCTCTCATTGCCATACACAGTGTAAATAGCACTCGCGTCTGTTCCGAGCAAGTACAGTGTATTGGACTGAAGAGGAGCAACGGTTCTTGTCAGTATCCTAAGCAGAGTTGAACTAGATATGGCCCCTGTGTGTAGGAAGCACAGTTCTTTTGTTCTGAGCAAGCTCACTGTTCTGGCTCTATAGGAAACACAGTAGAGTAGAAGAGTGCTCTTTTCTCAAAAGCAGAGTGTGTTTCATGTAAGGCGAGCTAGCGTTTGTTTCCCAGTCCTAAATGTAGTTGAATCACATGCAGTTTCTGGTCCGACGAGGAAGAATTGTTATCTGGTAAGAAGACTCACTATTGTGCTCCCATTGCCATACACAGTGCAAATAGCACTCGCGTCTGTTCCCAGCAAGTACAGTGTATTGGACTGAAGAGGAGCTACTGTTCTTGTCAGTTTCCTAAGGGGAGTTGAACTAGATATGGCCCGTGTGTGTAGAAAGCACAGTTCTTTTGTTCTGAGCAAGCTCACTGTTTGCACCCCATAGGAAACACAGTAGAGTTGAAGAGTGCTCTTTTCTCAAAAGCAGAGTGTGTTTCTTGTAAGGCAAGATAGCGTTTCTTTTCCAGTCCTAAATTGAGTTGAATCACATGCAGTTTTTGGTCCTTCGAGCAAGAGTTGTTTTCTGGTAAGGAAAGTCACTATTGTGCTCCCAATGCCATACACAGTGCAAATAGCACTCTCGTTTGTTCCTAGCAAGTACACTTTTTGGACTGAAGAGGATCTATTTTTCTTGTCAGTTTCCTAAGCAGAGTTGAACTAGATATGGCCCCTGTGTGCTGGAAGCAGAGTTCTTTTGTTCTGAGCAAGCTAACTGTTCTTCTGGCACTATAGGAAACACAGTAGAGTAGAAGAGTGCTCTTTTCTCAAAAGCAGAGTGTGTTTCTGGTAAGGAGAGCTAGCGTTTGTTTCCCAGTCCTAAATGGAGTTGAATCACATGCAGTTTTTGGTCCTATGAGCAAGAGTTGTTTTCTGGTAAGGAAAGTCACTATTGTGCTCCCATTGCCATACACAGTGCAAATAGCACTCACATCTGTTCCTAGCAAGTACAGTTTTTGGACTGAAGAGGAGCTACTGATCTTGTCAGTTTTCTAAACAGAGTTGAACTAGATATGGCCCCTGTGTGTTGGAAGCACAGTTCTTTTGTTCTGGTCAAGCTCACTGTTCGGAACCCATAGGAAACACAGTAGAATAGAAGAGTACTCTTTTCTCAAAAGCAGAATGTGTTTCTTGTAAGGCGGCTAGCGTTTGTTTCCCAGTCCTAAATGGAGTTGAATCTCATGCAGTTTTTGGTCCTACGAGCAAGAGTTGTTTTCTGGTAAGGAAAGTCACTATTGTGCTCCCATTGCAATACACAGTGCAAATAGCACTCGCGTCTGTTCCCAGCAAGTACAGTGTATTGCACTGAAGAGGAGCTACTGTTCTTGTCAGTTTCCTAAGCAGAGTTGAACTAGATATGGCCCGTGTGTGTAGAAAGCACCGTTCTTTTGTTCTCAGCATGCTCACTGTTCTGGCCCTATAGGAAACACAGTAGAGTAAAAGAGTCCTCTTTTCTCAAAACCAGAGTGTTTTTCTTGTAAGGCGGGCTAGCGTTTGTTTCCCATTCCTAAATGGAGTTGAATCACATGCAGTATCTGGTCCTACAAGCAAGAGTTGTTTTCTGGTAAGAAGAGTCACTATTGTGCTCCCATTGCCAAACAAAGTGCAAATAGCACTCGCATCTGTTCCCAGCAAGTATAGTGTATTTGACTGAAGAGGAGCTACTGTTCTTGTCAGTTTCCTAAGCAGACTTGAACTAGATATGGCCCGTGTGTGTAAGAAGCACAGTTCTTTTGTTCTGAGCAAGCTCATTGTTCCGACCCCATAGGAAACACAGTAGAGTAGATGAGTGCTCTTTTCTCAAAAGCAGAGTGTGTTTCTTGTAAGGCAAGCTAGCGTTTGTTTCCCAGTCCTAAATGGAGTTGAATCACATGCAGTTTCTGGTCCTACGAGCAAGAGTTGTTTGCTGGTAAGAAGAGTCACTATTTTGCTCCCATTGTCATACACAGGGCAAATAGCACTGTCGTCTGTTCCCAGCATGTACAGTGTATTGGACTGAAGAGGATCTACCTTTCTTGTCAGTTTCCTAAGCACAATTGAAATAGATATGGCCCGTGTGTGTAGGAATCACAGTTCTTTTGTTCTGAGCAAGCTCACTGTTCTGGCCCTATAGGAAACACAGTAGAGTAAATGAGTGCTCTTTTCTCATAAACAGAGTTTGTTTCATGTAAGGCGAGCTAGCGTTTGTTTCCCAGTCCTAAATGGAGTTGAATCCCATGCAGTTTCTGGTACTATGAGGAAGAATTGTTTTCTGGTAAGAAAAGTCACTATTATGCTCCCATTGCCATACACAGTGCAAATAGCACTCATGTCTGTTCTGAGCAAGTACAGTGTATTGGACTGAAGAGGAGCTACTGTTCTTGTCATTTTCCTAAGCAGAGTTGAACTAGATATGGCCCCTGTGTGTAGGAAGCACAGATCTTTTGTTCTGAGCAAGCTCACTGTTCTGGCACTATAGGAAACACAGTAGAGTAGAAGAGTGCTCTTTTCTCCAAAGCACAGTGTGTTTCTTGTAAAACGAGCTACTGTGTGTTTGCCAGTCCTAAATGGAGTTGAGTCACATGCAGTTTCTGGTCCTACGAGCAAGAGATGTTTTCTGCTAAGAAGAGTCACTATTGCGCTCACATTGCCATACACAGTACAAATAGCACTCGCGTCTGTTCCCAGCTAGTACAGTGTATTGGACTGAAGAAGAGCTACTGTTTTTGTCAGTTCGCTAAGCAGAGTTGAACTAGATATGGCCTGTGTGTGAAGGAAGCATAGTTATTTTGTTCTGAGCAAGCTCACTGTTCTGGCCCTATAGGAAACACAGTAGAGTAGAAGAGTGCTCTTTTCTCAAAAGGAGAGTGTGTTTCTTGTAAGGCGAGCTAGCGTTTGTTTTCCATTCTTAAATTGAGTTGAATCACATGCAGTTTTTTGTCCTACGAGGATGAGTTGTTTTCTGGTAAGGAAAGTCACTATTGCGCTCCCATTGCCATACACAGTGCAAATAGCACTCTCGTCTGTTCCTAGCAAGTACAGTTTTTGGATGGAAGAGGAGCTACTGTACTTGTCAGTATCCTAAGCAGAGTTGAACTAGATATGACCTGTGTATGTAGGAAACACAGTTCTTTTTTTCTGAGCAAGCTCACTGTTCTGGCCCTATAGGAAACACAGTAGAGTAGAAGAGTGCTCTTTTCTCAAAAGCAGAGTGTGTTTCTTGTAAGGTGAGCTACCGTTTGTTTCCCAGTCTTAAATGGAGTTTAGTCACATGCAGTTTCTGGTCCTATGAGCAAGAGATGTTTTCTGATAAGAAGAGTCACTGTTGCGCTCCCATTGCCATACACAGTGCAAATAGCACTCGCGTCTGTTCCCAGCAAGTACAGTGTATTGGACTGAAGAGGAGCTACTGTTCTTGTCAGTTTCCTAAGCAGAGTTGAACTAGATATGTCCCGTGTGTGTAGGAAGCACAGTTCTTTTGTTCTGAGCAAGCTCACTGTTCACACCCCATAGGAAACACAGAAGAGTAGAAGCGTGCTCTTTTCTCAAAAGCAGAGTGTGTTTCTTGTAAGGCGAGCTAGCGTTTGTATCCCAGTCCTGAATGGAGTTGAATCACATGCAGCATTTGGTCCTACGAGCAAAAGTTGTTTTCTGGTAAGGAAAGTCAATATTGTGCTCTCATTGCCATACACAGTGCAAATAGCACTCACGTCTGTTCCCAGCAGGTACAGTGTATTGGACTGAAGAGGAGCTACTGTTCTTGTCAGTTTCCTAAGCAGAGTTGAACTAGATATGGCCCCTGTGTGTAGGAAGCACAGTTCTTTGTTCTGAGCAAGCTCACTGTTCTGGCCCTACAGGAAACACAGTAGAGTAGAAGAGTGCTCTTTTCTCAAAAGCAGAGTGTGTTTCATGTAAGGAGAGCTAGCCTTTGTTTCCCAGTCCTAAATGGAGTTGAATCTCATGCAGTTTTTGGTCCTATGAGCAAGAGTTGTTTTCTGGTAAGGAAAGTCACTATTGCGCTCTCATTGTGATACACAGTGCAAATAGCACTCGCGTCTGTTCCCAGCAAGTACAGTGTATTGGACTGAAGAGGAGCTGCTGTTGTTGTCAGTTTCCTAAGCAGAGTTGAACTAGATATGGCCCCTGTGTGTAGGAAGCCAGTTCTTTTGTTCTGAGCAAGCTCACTGTTCTGGCCCTATAGGTAACACAGTAGAGTAGAAGAGTGCTCTTTTTTCAAAAGCAGAGTGTGTTTCATGTAAGGCGAGCTAGCATTTGTTTCCTAGTCCTAAATGGAGTTGAATCACATGCAGTTTCTGGTCCTATGAGGAAAAATTGTTTTCTGGTAAGGAAAGTCAATACTGCGCTCTCATTGCCATACACAGTGTAAATAGCACTCGCGTCTGTTCCGAGCAAGTACAGTGTATTGGACTGAAGAGGAGCAACGGTTCTTGTCAGTTTCCTAAGCAGAGTTGAACTAGATATGGCCCCTGTGTGTAGGAAGCACAGTTCTTTTGTTCTGAGCAAGCTCACTGTTCTGGCTCTATAGGAAACACAGTAGAGTAGAAGAGTGCTCTTTTCTCAAAAGCAGAGTGTGTTTCATGTAAGGCGAGCTAGCGTTTGTTTCCCAGTCCTAAATGTAGTTGAATCACATGCAGTTTCTGGTCCTACGAGGAAGAATTGTTATCTGGTAAGAAGACTCACTATTGTGCTCCCATTGCCATACACAGTGCAAATAGCACTCGCGTCTGTTCCCAGCAAGTACAGTGTATTGGACTGAAGAGGAGCTACTGTTCTTGTCAGTTTCCTAAGGGGAGTTGAACTAGATATGGCCCGTGTGTGTAGAAAGCACAGTTCTTTTGTTCTGAGCAAGCTCACTGTTTGCACCCCATAGGAAACACAGTAGAGTTGAAGAGTGCTCTTTTCTCAAAAGCAGAGTGTGTTTCTTGTAAGGCAAGATAGCGTTTCTTTTCCAGTCCTAAATTGAGTTGAATCACATGGAGTTTTTGGTCCTTCGAGCAAGAGTTGTTTTCTGGTAAGGAAAGTCACTATTGTGCTCCCATTGCCATACACAGTGCAAATAGCACTCTCGTTTGTTCCTAGCAAGTACACTTTTTGGACTGAAGAGGAGCTATTGTTCTTGTCAGTTTCCTAAGCAGAGTTGAACTAGATATGGCCCCTGTGTGCTGGAAGCAGAGTTCTTTTGTTCTGAGCAAGCTAACTGTTCTTCTGGCACTATAGGAAACACAGTAGAGTAGAAGAGTGCTCTTTTCTCAAAAGCAGAGTGTGTTTCTTGTAAGGAGAACTAGCGTTTGTTTCCCAGTCCTAAATGGAGTTGAATCACATGCAGTTTTTGGTCCTATGAGCAAGAGTTGTTTTCTGGTAAGGAAAGTCACTATTGTGCTCCCATTGCCATACACAGTGCAAATAGCACTCACATCTGTTCCTAGCAAGTACAGTTTTTGGACTGAAGAGGAGCTACTGATCTTGTCAGTTTTCTAAACAGAGTTGAACTAGATATGCCCCTGTGTGTTGGAAGCACAGTTCTTTTGTTCTGGTCAAGCTCACTGTTCGGAACCCATAGGAAACACAGTAGAATAGAAGAGTACTCTTTTCTCAAAAGCAGAATGTGTTTCTTGTAAGGCGGCTAGCGTTTGTTTCCCAGTCCTAAATGGAGTTGAATCTCATGCAGTTTTTGGTCCTACGAGCAAGAGTTGTTTTCTGGTAAGGAAAGTCACTATTGTGCTCCCATTGCAATACACAGTGCAAATAGCACTCGCGTCTGTTCCCAGCAAGTACAGTGTATTGGACTGAAGAGGAGCTACTGTACATGTCAGTATCCTAAGCAGAGTTGAACTAGATATGAACTGTGTATGTAGGAAGCACAGTTCTTTTGTTCTGGGCAATCTCACTGTTCTGGCCCTATAGAAACACAGTAGAGTAGAAGAGTGCTCTTTTCTCAAAAGCAGAGTGTGTTTCTTGTAAGGTGAGCTACCGTTTGTTTTCCAGTCCTAAATGGAGTTGAATCACATGCAGTTTTTGGTCCGACAAGCAAGAGTTTTTTTCTGGTAAGGAAATTTAATATTGCGCTCTCATTGCGATACACAGTGCAAATAGCACTCGCATCTGTTCCCAGCAAGTACAGTGTATTGCACTGAAGAGGAGCTACTGTTCTTGTCAGTTTCCTAAGCAGAGTTGAACTAGATATGGCCCGTGTGTGTAGGAAGCACCGTTCTTTTGTTCTCAGCATGCTCACTGTTCTGGCCCTATAGGAAACACAGTAGAGTAAAAGAGTCCTCTTTTCTCAAAACCAGAGTGTTTTTCTTGTAAGGCGGGCTAGCGTTTGTTTCCCAGTCCTAAATGGAGTTGAATCACATGCAGTATCTGGTCCTACAAGCAAGAGTTGTTTTCTGGTAAGAAGAGTCACTATTGTGCTCCCATTGCCAAACAAAGTGCAAATAGCACTCGCATCTGTTCCCAGCAAGTATAGTGTATTTGACTGAAGAGGAGCTACTGTTCTTGTCAGTTTCCTAAGCAGACTTGAACTAGATATGGCCCGTGTGTGTAAGAAGCACAGTTCTTTTGTTCTGAGCAAGCTCATTGTTCCGACCCCATAGGAAAAACAGTAGAGTAGATGAGTGCTCTTTTCTCAAAAGCAGAGTGTGTTTCTTGTAAGGCAAGCTAGCGTTTGTTTCCCAGTCCTAAATGGAGTTGAATCACATGCAGTTTCTGGTCCTACAAGCAAGAGTTGTTTGCTGGTAAGAAGAGTCACTATTTTGCTCCCATTGTCATACACAGGGCAAATAGCACTGTCGTCTGTTCCCAGCATGTACAGTGTATTGGACTGAAGAGGATCTACCTTTCTTGTCAGTTTCCTAAGCACAATTTAACTAGATATGGCCCGTGTGTGTAGGAATCACAGTTCTTTTGTTCTGAGCAAGCTCACTGTTCTGGCCCTATAGGAAACACAGTAGAGTAAATGAGTGCTCTTTTCTCATAAACAGAGTTTGTTTCATGTAAGGCGAGCTAGCGTTTGTTTCCTAGTCCTAAATGGAGTTGAATCCCATGCAGTTTCTGGTACTATGAGGAAGAATTGTTTTCTGGTAAGAAAAGTCACTATTATGCTCCCATTGCGATACACAGTGCAAATAGCACTCGCGTCTGTTCCCAGCAAGTACAGTGTATTAGACTGAAGAGGAGCTACTGTTCTTGTCAGTTTCCTAAGCAGAGTTGAGCTAGATATGGCCCGTGTGTGTAGGAAGCACAGTTCCTTTGTTCTGAGCAAGCTCACTGTTTGGACCCCATAGGAAACACAGTAGAGTAGAAGAGTGCACTTTTCTCAAAAGGAGAGTGTGTTTCTTGTAAGGCGAGCTATCGTTTGTTTTCCAGTCCTCAATTGAGTTGAATCACATGCAGTTTTTGGTCCTATGAGCAAGAGTTGTTTTCTGGTAAGGAAAGTCACTATTGCGCTCCATCACAATACACAGTGCAAATAGCACTCGCGTCTGTTCCCAGCAAGTACAGTGTATTGGACTGAAGAGGAGCTACTGTACATGTCAGTATCCTAAGCAGAGTTGAACTAGATATGACCTGTGTATGTAGGAAGCACAGTTCTTTTGTTCTGAGCAATCTCACTGTTCTGGCCCTATAGAAACACAGTAGAGTAGAAGAGTGCACTTTTCTCAAAAGCAGAGTGTGTTTCTTGTAAGGTGAGCTACCGTTTGTTTTCCAGTCCTAAATGGAGTTGAATCACATGCAGTTTTTGGTCCGACGACCAAGAGTTGTTTTCTGGTAAGGAAAGTCAATATTGTGCTCTCATTGCGATACACAGTGCAAATAGCACTCGTGTCTGTTCCCAGCAAGTACAGTGTATTGGACTGAAGAGGAGCTACTGCTCTTGTCAGTTTCCTAAGCAGAGTTGAACTAGATATGGCCCGTGTGTGTAGGAAGCACAGTTCTTTTTTCTGAGCAAGCTCACTCTTTGGACCCAATAGAAAACACAGTAGAGTAGAAGAGTACTCTTTTCTCAAAAGGAGAGTGTGTTTCTTGTAAGGAGACCTAGCGTTTGTTTCCCAGTCCTAAATGGAGTTGAATCACATGCAGTTTTTGGTCCTACGAGCAAGAGTTGTTTTCTGGTAAGGAAAGTCAATATTGTGCTCTCATTGCGATACACAGTGCACATAGCACTCGCTTCTGTTCCCAGCAAGTACACTTTTTGGACTGAAGAGGAGCTATTGTTCTTGTCAGTTTCCTAAGCAGAGTTGAACTAGATATGGCCCCTGTGTGTTGGAAGCAGAGTTCTTTTGTTCTGAGCAAGCTAACTGTTCTTCTGGCACTATAGGAAACACAGTAGAGTAGAAGAGTGCTCTTTTCTCAAAAGCAGAGTGTGTTTCTTGTAAGGACACCTAGCGTTTGTTTCCCAGTCCTAAATGGAGTTGAATCACATGCAATTTTTGGTCCTATGAGCAAGAGTTGTTTTCTGGTAAGGAAAGTCACTATTGTGCTCCCATTGCCATACACAGTGCAAATAGCACTCACATCTGTTCCTAGCAAGTACAGTTTTTGGACTGAAGAGGAGCTACTGATCTTGTCAGTTTTCTAAACAGAGTTGAACTAGATATGGCCCCTGTGTGTTGGAAGCACAGTTCTTTTGTTCTGGTCAAGCTCACTGTTCGGAACCCATAGGAAACACAGTAGAATAGAAGAGTACTCTTTTCTCAAAAGCAGAATGTGTTTCTTGTAAGGCGGCTAGCGTTTGTTTCCCAGTCCTAAATGGAGTTGAATCTCATGCAGTTTTTGGTCCTACGAGCAAGAGTTGTTTTCTGGTAAGGAAAGTCACTATTGTGCTCCCATTGCAATACACAGTGCAAATAGCACTCGCGTCTGTTCCCAACAAGTACAGTGTATTGGACTGAAGAGGAGCTACTGTACATGTCAGTATCCTAAGCAGAGTTGAACTAGATATGACCTGTGTATGTAGGAAGCACAGTTCTTTTGTTCTGGGCAATCTCACTGTTCTGGCCCTATAGAAACACAGTAGAGTAGAAGAGTGCTCTTTTCTCAAAAGCAGAGTGTGTTTCTTGTAAGGTGAGCTACCGTTTGTTTTCCAGTCCTAAATGGAGTTGAATCACATGCAGTTTTTGGTCCGACAAGCAAGAGTTTTTTTCTGGTAAGGAAATTTAATATTGCGCTCTCATTGCGATACACAGTGCAAATAGCACTCGCATCTGTTCCCAGCAAGTACAGTGTATTGCACGGAAGAGGAGCTACTGTTCTTCTCAGTTTCCTAAGCAGAGTTGAACTAGATATGGCCCGTGTGTGTAGGAAGCACCGTTCTTTTGTTCTCAGCATGCTCACTGTTCTGGCCCTATAGGAAACACAGTAGAGTAAAAGAGTCCTCTTTTCTCAAAACCAGAGTGTTTTTCTTGTAAGGCGGGCTAGCGTTTGTTTCCCAGTCCTAAATGGAGTTGAATCACATGCAGTACCTGGTCCTACAAGCAAGAGTTGTTTTCTGGTAAGAAGAGTCACTATTGTGCTCCCATTGCCAAACAAAGTGCAAATAGCACTCGCATCTGTTCCCAGCAAGTATAGTGTATTTGACTGAAGAGGAGCTACTGTTCTTGTCAGTTTCCTAAGCAGACTTGAACTAGATATGGCCCGTGTGTGTAAGAAGCACAGTTCTTTTGTTCTGAGCAAGCTCATTGTTCCGACCCCATAGGAAACACAGTAGAGTAGATGAGTGCTCTTTTCTCAAAAGCAGAGTGTGTTTCTTGTAAGGCAAGCTAGCGTTTGTTTCCCAGTCCTAAATGGAGTTGAATCAAATGCAGTTTCTGGTCCTACGAGCAAGAGTTGTTTGTTGGTAAGAAGAGTCACTATTTTGCTCCCATTGTCATACACAGGGCAAATAGCACTGTCGTCTGTTCCCAGCATGTACAGTGTATTGGACTGAAGAGGATCTACCTTTCTTGTCAGTTTCCTAAGCACAATTGAACTAGATATGGCCCGTGTGTGTAGGAATCACAGTTCTTTTGTTCTGAGCAAGCTCACTGTTCTGGCCCTATAGGAAACACAGTAGAGTAAATGAGTGCTCTTTTCTCATAAACAGAGTTTGTTTCATGTAAGGCGAGCTAGCGTTTGTTTCCCAGTCCTAAATGGAGTTGAATCCCATGCAGTTTCTGGTACTATGAGGAAGAATTGTTTTCTGGTAAGAAAAGTCACTATTATGCTCCCATTGCGATACACAGTGCAAATAGCACTCCCGTCTGTTCCCAGCAAGTACAGTGTATTAGACTGAAGAGGAGCTACTGTTCTTGTCAGTTTCCTAAGCAGAGTTGAGCTAGATATGGCCCGTGTGTGTAGGAAGCACAGTTCTTTTTTTCTGAGCAAGCTCACTGTTTGGACCCCATAGGAAACACAGTAGAGTAGAAGAGTGCACTTTTCTCAAAAGGAGAGTGTGTTTCTTGTAAGGCGAGCTATCGTTTGTTTTCCAGTCCTCAATTGAGTTGAATCACATGCAGTTTTTGGTCCTATGAGCAAGAGTTGTTTTCTGGTAAGGAAAGTCACTATTGCGCTCCATCACAATACACAGTGCAAATAGCACTCGCGTCTGTTCCCAGCAAGTACAGTGTATTGGACTGAAGAGGAGCTACTGTACATGTCAGTATCCTAAGCAGAGTTGAACTAGATATGACCTGTGTATGTAGGAAGCACAGTTCTTTTGTTCTGAGCAATCTCACTGTTCTGGCCCTATAGAAACACAGTAGAGTAGAAGAGTGCACTTTTCTCAAAAGCAGAGTGTGTTTCTTGTAAGGTGAGCTACCGTTTGTTTTCCAGTCCTAAATGGAGTTGAATCACATGCAGTTTTTGGTCCGACGACCAAGAGTTGTTTTCTGGTAAGGAAAGTCAATATTGTGCTCTCATTGCGATACACAGTGCAAATAGCACTCGTGTCTGTTCCCAGCAAGTACAGTGTATTGGACTGAAGAGGAGCTACTGCTCTTGTCAGTTTCCTAAGCAGAGTTGAACTAGATATGGCCCGTGTGTGTAGGAAGCACAGTTCTTTTTTCTGAGCAAGCTCACTCTTTGGACCCAATAGAAAACACAGTAGAGTAGAAGAGTACTCTTTTCTCAAAAGGAGAGTGTGTTTCTTGTAAGGAGACCTAGCGTTTGTTTCCCAGTCCTAAATGGAGTTGAATCACATGCAGTTTTTGGTCCTTCGAGCAAGAGTTGTTTTCTGGTAAGGAAAGTCAATATTGTGCTCTCATTGCGATACACAGTGCACATAGCACTCGCTTCTGTTCCCAGCAAGTACAGTGTATTGGACTGAAGAGGAGCTATTGTTCTTGTCAGTTTCCTAAGCAGAGTTGAACTAGATATGGCCCCTGTGTGTTGGAAGCAGAGTTCTTTTGTTCTGAGCAAGCTAACTGTTCTTCTGGCACTATAGGAAACACAGTAGAGTAGAAGAGTGCTCTTTTCTCAAAAGCAGAGTGTGTTTCTTGTAAGGAGACCTAGCGTTTGTTTCCCAGTCCTAAATGGAGTTGAATCACATGCAGTTTTTGGTTCTACGAGCAAGAGTTGTTTTCTGGTAAGGAAAGTCAATATTGTGCTCTCATTGCGATACACAGTGCACATAGCACTCGCTTCTGTTCCCAGCAAGTACAGTGTATTGGACTGAAGAGGATCTACTGTTCTTGTCAGTTTCCTAAGCAGAGTTGAACTAGATATGGCCCCTGTGTGTAGGAAGCACAGTTCTTTTGTTCAGAGAATTCTCACTGTTCAGGCCCTATAGGAAACACAGTAGAGTAGAAGAGTGCTCTTTTCTCAAAAGCAGAGTGTGTTTCATGTAAGGAGAGCTAGCATTTGTTTCCCAGTCCTAAATGGAGTTGAATCCCATGCAGTTTCTGGTCCTATGAGGAAGAATTGTTTTCTGGTAAGAAGAGTCACTATTGCGCGCCCATTGCCATACACAGTGCAAATAGCACTCATGTCTGTTCTGAGCAAGTACAGTGTATTGGACTGAAGAGGAGCTACTGTTCTTGTCAGTTTCCTAAGCAGAGTTGAACTAGATATGGCCCCTGTGTGTAGGAAGCATCGTTCTTTTGTTCTCAGCAAGCTCACTGTTCTGGCCCTATAGGAAACAAAGTTGAGCAGAAGAGTGCTCTTTTCTCAAAACCAGAGTGTGTCTCTTGTAAGGCAAGCTAGCGTTTGTTTCCCAGTCCTAAATGGAGTTGAATCACATGCAGTTTCTGGTCCTACAAGCAAGAGTTGTTTTCTGGTAAGAAGAGTCACTATTGTGCTCCTCTTGCCAAACAAAGTGCAAATAGCACTCGCATCTGTTTCCAGCAGTATAGTGTATTTGACTGAAGAGGAGCTACTGTTCTTGTCAGTTTCCTAAGCAGAGTTGAACTAGATATGGCCCGTGTGTGTAAGAAGCACAGTTCTTTTGTTCTGAGCAAGCTCATTGTCCCGACACCATAGGAAACACAGTAGAGTAGAAGAGTGCTCTTTTCTCAAAAGCAGAGTGTGTTTCTTGTAAGGCGAGCTATCGTTTGTTTCCCAGTCCTAAATGTAGTTGAATCACATGCAGTTTTTGGTCCTACGAGCAAGAGTTGTTTTCTGGTAAGGAAAGTCAATATTGTGCTCTCATTGCCATACACAGTGCAAATAACACTCGCATCTCTTCCCAGCAAGAACAGTGTATTGGACAGAAGAGCAGCTACTGTTCTTGTCAGTTTCCTAAGCAGAGTTGAACTAGATATGGCCCCTGTGTGTAGGAAGCCAGTTCTTTTGTTCTGAGCAAGCTCACTGTTCTGGCCCTATAGGTAACACAGTAGAGTAGAAGAGTGCTCTTTTTTCAAAAGCAGAGTGTGTTTCATGTAAGGCGAGCTAGCATTTGTTTCCTAGTCCTAAATGGAGTTGAATCACATGCAGTTTCTGGTCCTATGAGGAAAAATTGTTTTCTGGTAAGGAAAGTCAATACTGCGCTCTCATTGCCATACACAGTGTAAATAGCACTCGCGTCTGTTCCGAGCAAGTACAGTGTATTGGACTGAAGAGGAGCAACGGTTCTTGTCAGTATCCTAAGCAGAGTTGAACTAGATATGGCCCCTGTGTGTAGGAAGCACAGTTCTTTTGTTCTGAGCAAGCTCACTGTTCTGGCTCTATAGGAAACACAGTAGAGTAGAAGAGTGCTCTTTTCTCAAAAGCAGAGTGTGTTTCATGTAAGGCGAGCTAGCGTTTGTTTCCCAGTCCTAAATGTAGTTGAATCACATGCAGTTTCTGGTCCGACGAGGAAGAATTGTTATCTGGTAAGAAGACTCACTATTGTGCTCCCATTGCCATACACAGTGCAAATAGCACTCGCGTCTGTTCCCAACAAGTACAGTGTATTGGACTGAAGAGGAGCTACTGTACATGTCAGTATCCTAAGCAGAGTTGAACTAGATATGACCTGTGTATGTAGGAAGCACAGTTCTTTTGTTCTGGGCAATCTCACTGTTCTGGCCCTATAGAAACACAGTAGAGTAGAAGAGTGCTCTTTTCTCAAAAGCAGAGTGTGTTTCTTGTAAGGTGAGCTACCGTTTGTTTTCCAGTCCTAAATGGAGTTGAATCACATGCAGTTTTTGGTCCGACAAGCAAGAGTTTTTTTCTGGTAAGGAAATTTAATATTGCGCTCTCATTGCGATACACAGTGCAAATAGCACTCGCATCTGTTCCCAGCAAGTACAGTGTATTGCACGGAAGAGGAGCTACTGTTCTTCTCTGTTTCCTAAGCAGAGTTGAACTAGATATGGCCCGTGTGTGTAGGAAGCACCGTTCTTTTGTTCTCAGCATGCTCACTGTTCTGGCCCTATAGGAAACACAGTAGAGTAAAAGAGTCCTCTTTTCTCAAAACCAGAGTGTTTTTCTTGTAAGGCGGGCTAGCGTTTGTTTCCCAGTCCTAAATGGAGTTGAATCACATGCAGTACCTGGTCCTACAAGCAAGAGTTGTTTTCTGGTAAGAAGAGTCACTATTGTGCTCCCATTGCCAAACAAAGTGCAAATAGCACTCGCATCTGTTCCCAGCAAGTATAGTGTATTTGACTGAAGAGGAGCTACTGTTCTTGTCAGTTTCCTAAGCAGACTTGAACTAGATATGGCCCGTGTGTGTAAGAAGCACAGTTCTTTTGTTCTGAGCAAGCTCATTGTTCCGACCCCATAGGAAACACAGTAGAGTAGATGAGTGCTCTTTTCTCAAAAGCAGAGTGTGTTTCTTGTAAGGCAAGCTAGCGTTTGTTTCCCAGTCCTAAATGGAGTTGAATCACATGCAGTTTCTGGTCCTACGAGCAAGAGTTGTTTGTTGGTAAGAAGAGTCACTATTTTGCTCCCATTGTCATACACAGGGCAAATAGCACTGTCGTCTGTTCCCAGCATGTACAGTGTATTGGACTGAAGAGGATCTACCTTTCTTGTCAGTTTCCTAAGCACAATTGAACTAGATATGGCCCGTGTGTGTAGGAATCACAGTTCTTTTGTTCTGAGCAAGCTCACTGTTCTGGCCCTATAGGAAACACAGTAGAGTAAATGAGTGCTCTTTTCTCATAAACAGAGTTTGTTTCATGTAAGGCGAGCTAGCGTTTGTTTCCCAGTCCTAAATGGAGTTGAATCCCATGCAGTTTCTGGTACTATGAGGAAGAATTGTTTTCTGGTAAGAAAAGTCACTATTATGCTCCCATTGCGATACACAGTGCAAATAGCACTCCCGTCTGTTCCCAGCAAGTACAGTGTATTAGACTGAAGAGGAGCTACTGTTCTTGTCAGTTTCCTAAGCAGAGTTGAGCTAGATATGGCCCGTGTGTGTAGGAAGCACAGTTCTTTTTTTCTGAGCAAGCTCACTGTTTGGACCCCATAGGAAACACAGTAGAGTAGAAGAGTGCACTTTTCTCAAAAGGAGAGTGTGTTTCTTGTAAGGCGAGCTATCGTTTGTTTTCCAGTCCTCAATTGAGTTGAATCACATGCAGTTTTTGGTCCTATGAGCAAGAGTTGTTTTCTGGTAAGGAAAGTCACTATTGCGCTCCATCACAATACACAGTGCAAATAGCACTCGCGTCTGTTCCCAGCAAGTACAGTGTATTGGACTGAAGAGGAGCTACTGTACATGTCAGTATCCTAAGCAGAGTTGAACTAGATATGACCTGTGTATGTAGGAAGCACAGTTCTTTTGTTCTGAGCAATCTCACTGTTCTGGCCCTATAGAAACACAGTAGAGTAGAAGAGTGCACTTTTCTCAAAAGCAGAGTGTGTTTCTTGTAAGGTGAGCTACCGTTTGTTTTCCAGTCCTAAATGGAGTTGAATCACATGCAGTTTTTGGTCCGACGACCAAGAGTTGTTTTCTGGTAAGGAAAGTCAATATTGTGCTCTCATTGCGATACACAGTGCAAATAGCACTCGTGTCTGTTCCCAGCAAGTACAGTGTATTGGACTGAAGAGGAGCTACTGCTCTTGTCAGTTTCCTAAGCAGAGTTGAACTAGATATGGCCCGTGTGTGTAGGAAGCACAGTTCTTTTTTCTGAGCAAGCTCACTCTTTGGACCCAATAGAAAACACAGTAGAGTAGAAGAGTACTCTTTTCTCAAAAGGAGAGTGTGTTTCTTGTAAGGAGACCTAGCGTTTGTTTCCCAGTCCTAAATGGAGTTGAATCACATGCAGTTTTTGGTCCTTCGAGCAAGAGTTGTTTTCTGGTAAGGAAAGTCAATATTGTGCTCTCATTGCGATACACAGTGCACATAGCACTCGCTTCTGTTCCCAGCAAGTACAGTGTATTGGACTGAAGAGGAGCTATTGTTCTTGTCAGTTTCCTAAGCAGAGTTGAACTAGATATGGCCCCTGTGTGTTGGAAGCAGAGTTCTTTTGTTCTGAGCAAGCTAACTGTTCTTCTGGCACTATAGGAAACACAGTAGAGTAGAAGAGTGCTCTTTTCTCAAAAGCAGAGTGTGTTTCTTGTAAGGAGACCTAGCGTTTGTTTCCCAGTCCTAAATGGAGTTGAATCACATGCAGTTTTTGGTTCTACGAGCAAGAGTTGTTTTCTGGTAAGGAAAGTCAATATTGTGCTCTCATTGCGATACACAGTGCACATAGCACTCGCTTCTGTTCCCAGCAAGTACAGTGTATTGGACTGAAGAGGATCTACTGTTCTTGTCAGTTTCCTAAGCAGAGTTGAACTAGATATGGCCCCTGTGTGTAGGAAGCACAGTTCTTTTGTTCAGAGAATTCTCACTGTTCAGGCCCTATAGGAAACACAGTAGAGTAGAAGAGTGCTCTTTTCTCAAAAGCAGAGTGTGTTTCATGTAAGGAGAGCTAGCATTTGTTTCCCAGTCCTAAATGGAGTTGAATCCCATGCAGTTTCTGTTCCTATGAGGAAGAATTGTTTTCTGGTAAGAAGAGTCACTATTGCGCGCCCATTGCCATACACAGTGCAAATAGCACTCATGTCTGTTCTGAGCAAGTACAGTGTATTGGACTGAAGAGGAGCTACTGTTCTTGTCAGTTTCCTAAGCAGAGTTGAACTAGATATGGCCCCTGTGTGTAGGAAGCATCGTTCTTTTGTTCTCAGCAAGCTCACTGTTCTGGCCCTATAGGAAACAAAGTTGAGCAGAAGAGTGCTCTTTTCTCAAAACCAGAGTGTGTCTCTTGTAAGGCAAGCTAGCGTTTGTTTCCCAGTCCTAAATGGAGTTGAATCACATGCAGTTTCTGGTCCTACAAGCAAGAGTTGTTTTCTGGTAAGAAGAGTCACTATTGTGCTCCTCTTGCCAAACAAAGTGCAAATAGCACTCGCATCTGTTTCCAGCAGTATAGTGTATTTGACTGAAGAGGAGCTACTGTTCTTGTCAGTTTCCTAAGCAGAGTTGAACTAGATATGGCCCGTGTGTGTAAGAAGCACAGTTCTTTTGTTCTGAGCAAGCTCATTGTTCCGACACCATAGGAAACACAGTAGAGTAGAAGAGTGCTCTTTTCTCAAAAGCAGAGTGTGTTTCTTGTAAGGCGAGCTATCGTTTGTTTCCCAGTCCTAAATGTAGTTGAATCACATGCAGTTTTTGGTCCTACGAGCAAGAGTTGTTTTCTGGTAAGGAAAGTCAATATTGTGCTCTCATTGCCATACACAGTGCAAATAACACTCGCATCTCTTCCCAGCAAGAACAGTGTATTGGACAGAAGAGCAGCTACTGTTCTTGTCAGTTTCCTAAGCAGAGTTGAACTAGATATGGCCCCTGTGTGTAGGAAGCCAGTTCTTTTGTTCTGAGCAAGCTCACTGTTCTGGCCCTATAGGTAACACAGTAGAGTAGAAGAGTGCTCTTTTTTCAAAAGCAGAGTGTGTTTCATGTAAGGCGAGCTAGCATTTGTTTCCTAGTCCTAAATGGAGTTGAATCACATGCAGTTTCTGGTCCTATGAGGAAAAATTGTTTTCTGGTAAGGAAAGTCAATACTGCGCTCTCATTGCCATACACAGTGTAAATAGCACTCGCGTCTGTTCCGAGCAAGTACAGTGTATTGGACTGAAGAGGAGCAACGGTTCTTGTCAGTATCCTAAGCAGAGTTGAACTAGATATGGCCCCTGTGTGTAGGAAGCACAGTTCTTTTGTTCTGAGCAAGCTCACTGTTCTGGCTCTATAGGAAACACAGTAGAGTAGAAGAGTGCTCTTTTCTCAAAAGCAGAGTGTGTTTCATGTAAGGCGAGCTAGCGTTTGTTTCCCAGTCCTAAATGTAGTTGAATCACATGCAGTTTCTGGTCCGACGAGGAAGAATTGTTATCTGGTAAGAAGACTCACTATTGTGCTCCCATTGCCATACACAGTGCAAATAGCACTCGCGTCTGTTCCCAACAAGTACAGTGTATTGGACTGAAGAGGAGCTACTGTACATGTCAGTATCCTAAGCAGAGTTGAACTAGATATGACCTGTGTATGTAGGAAGCACAGTTCTTTTGTTCTGGGCAATCTCACTGTTCTGGCCCTATAGAAACACAGTAGAGTAGAAGAGTGCTCTTTTCTCAAAAGCAGAGTGTGTTTCTTGTAAGGTGAGCTACCGTTTGTTTTCCAGTCCTAAATGGAGTTGAATCACATGCAGTTTTTGGTCCGACAAGCAAGAGTTTTTTTCTGGTAAGGAAATTTAATATTGCGCTCTCATTGCGATACACAGTGCAAATAGCACTCGCATCTGTTCCCAGCAAGTACAGTGTATTGCACGGAAGAGGAGCTACTGTTCTTCTCAGTTTCCTAAGCAGAGTTGAACTAGATATGGCCCGTGTGTGTAGGAAGCACCGTTCTTTTGTTCTCAGCATGCTCACTGTTCTGGCCCTATAGGAAACACAGTAGAGTAAAAGAGTCCTCTTTTCTCAAAACCAGAGTGTTTTTCTTGTAAGGCGGGCTAGCGTTTGTTTCCCAGTCCTAAATGGAGTTGAATCACATGCAGTACCTGGTCCTACAAGCAAGAGTTGTTTTCTGGTAAGAAGAGTCACTATTGTGCTCCCATTGCCAAACAAAGTGCAAATAGCACTCGCATCTGTTCCCAGCAAGTATAGTGTATTTGACTGAAGAGGAGCTACTGTTCTTGTCAGTTTCCTAAGCAGACTTGAACTAGATATGGCCCGTGTGTGTAAGAAGCACAGTTCTTTTGTTCTGAGCAAGCTCATTGTTCCGACCCCATAGGAAACACAGTAGAGTAGATGAGTGCTCTTTTCTCAAAAGCAGAGTGTGTTTCTTGTAAGGCAAGCTAGCGTTTGTTTCCCAGTCCTAAATGGAGTTGAATCACATGCAGTTTCTGGTCCTACGAGCAAGAGTTGTT
The DNA here is from genome assembly GCF_949786415.1 of Peromyscus eremicus. Lineage (NCBI taxonomy): Eukaryota > Metazoa > Chordata > Mammalia > Rodentia > Cricetidae > Peromyscus > Peromyscus eremicus. Next base: position 11,645 of record NW_026736345.1, on the reverse strand, counting down.
TGTTGGTAAGAAGAGTCACTATTTTGCTCCCATTGTCATACACAGGGCAAATAGCACTGTCGTCTGTTCCCAGCATGTACAGTGTATTGGACTGAAGAGGATCTACCTTTCTTGTCAGTTTCCTAAGCACAATTGAACTAGATATGGCCCGTGTGTGTAGGAATCACAGTTCTTTTGTTCTGAGCAAGCTCACTGTTCTGGCCCTATAGGAAACACAGTAGAGTAAATGAGTGCTCTTTTCTCATAAACAGAGTTTGTTTCATGTAAGGCGAGCTAGCGTTTGTTTCCCAGTCCTAAATGGAGTTGAATCCCATGCAGTTTCTGGTACTATGAGGAAGAATTGTTTTCTGGTAAGAAAAGTCACTATTATGCTCCCATTGCGATACACAGTGCAAATAGCACTCCCGTCTGTTCCCAGCAAGTACAGTGTATTAGACTGAAGAGGAGCTACTGTTCTTGTCAGTTTCCTAAGCAGAGTTGAGCTAGATATGGCCCGTGTGTGTAGGAAGCACAGTTCTTTTTTTCTGAGCAAGCTCACTGTTTGGACCCCATAGGAAACACAGTAGAGTAGAAGAGTGCACTTTTCTCAAAAGGAGAGTGTGTTTCTTGTAAGGCGAGCTATCGTTTGTTTTCCAGTCCTCAATTGAGTTGAATCACATGCAGTTTTTGGTCCTATGAGCAAGAGTTGTTTTCTGGTAAGGAAAGTCACTATTGCGCTCCATCACAATACACAGTGCAAATAGCACTCGCGTCTGTTCCCAGCAAGTACAGTGTATTGGACTGAAGAGGAGCTACTGTACATGTCAGTATCCTAAGCAGAGTTGAACTAGATATGACCTGTGTATGTAGGAAGCACAGTTCTTTTGTTCTGAGCAATCTCACTGTTCTGGCCCTATAGAAACACAGTAGAGTAGAAGAGTGCACTTTTCTCAAAAGCAGAGTGTGTTTCTTGTAAGGTGAGCTACCGTTTGTTTTCCAGTCCTAAATGGAGTTGAATCACATGCAGTTTTTGGTCCGACGACCAAGAGTTGTTTTCTGGTAAGGAAAGTCAATATTGTGCTCTCATTGCGATACACAGTGCAAATAGCACTCGTGTCTGTTCCCAGCAAGTACAGTGTATTGGACTGAAGAGGAGCTACTGCTCTTGTCAGTTTCCTAAGCAGAGTTGAACTAGATATGGCCCGTGTGTGTAGGAAGCACAGTTCTTTTTTCTGAGCAAGCTCACTCTTTGGACCCAATAGAAAACACAGTAGAGTAGAAGAGTACTCTTTTCTCAAAAGGAGAGTGTGTTTCTTGTAAGGAGACCTAGCGTTTGTTTCCCAGTCCTAAATGGAGTTGAATCACATGCAGTTTTTGGTCCTTCGAGCAAGAGTTGTTTTCTGGTAAGGAAAGTCAATATTGTGCTCTCATTGCGATACACAGTGCACATAGCACTCGCTTCTGTTCCCAGCAAGTACAGTGTATTGGACTGAAGAGGAGCTATTGTTCTTGTCAGTTTCCTAAGCAGAGTTGAACTAGATATGGCCCCTGTGTGTTGGAAGCAGAGTTCTTTTGTTCTGAGCAAGCTAACTGTTCTTCTGGCACTATAGGAAACACAGTAGAGTAGAAGAGTGCTCTTTTCTCAAAAGCAGAGTGTGTTTCTTGTAAGGAGACCTAGCGTTTGTTTCCCAGTCCTAAATGGAGTTGAATCACATGCAGTTTTTGGTTCTACGAGCAAGAGTTGTTTTCTGGTAAGGAAAGTCAATATTGTGCTCTCATTGCGATACACAGTGCACATAGCACTCGCTTCTGTTCCCAGCAAGTACAGTGTATTGGACTGAAGAGGATCTACTGTTCTTGTCAGTTTCCTAAGCAGAGTTGAACTAGATATGGCCCCTGTGTGTAGGAAGCACAGTTCTTTTGTTCAGAGAATTCTCACTGTTCAGGCCCTATAGGAAACACAGTAGAGTAGAAGAGTGCTCTTTTCTCAAAAGCAGAGTGTGTTTCATGTAAGGAGAGCTAGCATTTGTTTCCCAGTCCTAAATGGAGTTGAATCCCATGCAGTTTCTGGTCCTATGAGGAAGAATTGTTTTCTGGTAAGAAGAGTCACTATTGCGCGCCCATTGCCATACACAGTGCAAATAGCACTCATGTCTGTTCTGAGCAAGTACAGTGTATTGGACTGAAGAGGAGCTACTGTTCTTGTCAGTTTCCTAAGCAGAGTTGAACTAGATATGGCCCCTGTGTGTAGGAAGCATCGTTCTTTTGTTCTCAGCAAGCTCACTGTTCTGGCCCTATAGGAAACAAAGTTGAGCAGAAGAGTGCTCTTTTCTCAAAACCAGAGTGTGTCTCTTGTAAGGCAAGCTAGCGTTTGTTTCCCAGTCCTAAATGGAGTTGAATCACATGCAGTTTCTGGTCCTACAAGCAAGAGTTGTTTTCTGGTAAGAAGAGTCACTATTGTGCTCCTCTTGCCAAACAAAGTGCAAATAGCACTCGCATCTGTTTCCAGCAGTATAGTGTATTTGACTGAAGAGGAGCTACTGTTCTTGTCAGTTTCCTAAGCAGAGTTGAACTAGATATGGCCCGTGTGTGTAAGAAGCACAGTTCTTTTGTTCTGAGCAAGCTCATTGTTCCGACACCATAGGAAACACAGTAGAGTAGAAGAGTGCTCTTTTCTCAAAAGCAGAGTGTGTTTCTTGTAAGGCGAGCTATCGTTTGTTTCCCAGTCCTAAATGTAGTTGAATCACATGCAGTTTTTGGTCCTACGAGCAAGAGTTGTTTTCTGGTAAGGAAAGTCAATATTGTGCTCTCATTGCCATACACAGTGCAAATAACACTCGCATCTCTTCCCAGCAAGAACAGTGTATTGGACAGAAGAGCAGCTACTGTTCTTGTCAGTTTCCTAAGCAGAGTTGAACTAGATATGGCCCCTGTGTGTAGGAAGCCAGTTCTTTTGTTCTGAGCAAGCTCACTGTTCTGGCCCTATAGGTAACACAGTAGAGTAGAAGAGTGCTCTTTTTTCAAAAGCAGAGTGTGTTTCATGTAAGGCGAGCTAGCATTTGTTTCCTAGTCCTAAATGGAGTTGAATCACATGCAGTTTCTGGTCCTATGAGGAAAAATTGTTTTCTGGTAAGGAAAGTCAATACTGCGCTCTCATTGCCATACACAGTGTAAATAGCACTCGCGTCTGTTCCGAGCAAGTACAGTGTATTGGACTGAAGAGGAGCAACGGTTCTTGTCAGTATCCTAAGCAGAGTTGAACTAGATATGGCCCCTGTGTGTAGGAAGCACAGTTCTTTTGTTCTGAGCAAGCTCACTGTTCTGGCTCTATAGGAAACACAGTAGAGTAGAAGAGTGCTCTTTTCTCAAAAGCAGAGTGTGTTTCATGTAAGGCGAGCTAGCGTTTGTTTCCCAGTCCTAAATGTAGTTGAATCACATGCAGTTTCTGGTCCGACGAGGAAGAATTGTTATCTGGTAAGAAGACTCACTATTGTGCTCCCATTGCCATACACAGTGCAAATAGCACTCGCGTCTGTTCCCAGCAAGTACAGTGTATTGGACTGAAGAGGAGCTACTGTTCTTGTCAGTTTCCTAAGGGGAGTGGAACTAGATATGGCCCCTGTGTGTTGGAAGCACAGTTCTTTTGTTCTGGTCAAGCTCACTGTTCGGAACCCATAGGAAACACAGTAGAATAGAAGAGTACTCTTTTCTCAAAAGCAGAATGTGTTTCTTGTAAGGCGAGCTACCGTTTGTTTCCCAGTCCTAAATGGAGTTGAATCTCATGCAGTTTTTGGTCCTATGAGCAAGAGTTGTTTTCTGGTAAGGAAAGTCACTATTGCGCTCCCATTGCAATATACAGTGCAAATAGCACTCGCGTCTGTTCCCAGCAAGTACAGTGTATTGGACTGAAGAGGAGATACTGTACATGTCAGTATCCTAAGCAGAGTTGAACTAGATATGACCTGTGTATGTAGGAAGCACAGTTCTTTTGTTCTGGGCAATCTCACTGTTCTGGCCCTATAGAAACACAGTAGAGTAGAAGAGTGCTCTTTTCTCAAAAGCAGAGTGTGTTTCTTGTAAGGTGAGCTACCGTTTGTTTTCCAGTCCTAAATGGAGTTGAATCACATGCAGTTTTTGGTCCGACAAGCAAGAGTTTTTTTCTGGTAAGGAAATTTAATATTGCGCTCTCATTGTGATACACAGTGCAAATAGCACTCGTGTCTGTTCCCAGCAAGTACAGTGTATTGCACTGAAGAGGAGCTACTGTTCTTGTCAGTTTTCTATGCAGAGTTGAACTAGATATGGCCCGTGTGTGTAGGAAGCACCGTTCTTTTGTTCTCAGCAAGCTCACTGTTCTGGCCCTATAGGAAACACAGTAGAGTAAAAGAGTCCTCTTTTCTCAAAACCAGAGTGTTTTTCTTGTAAGGCGGGCTAGCGTTTGTTTCCCAGTCCTAAGTGGAGTTGAATCACATGCAGTTTCTGGTCCTACAAGCAAGAGTTGTTTTCTGGTAAGAAGAGTCACTATTGTGCTCCCATTGCCAAACAAAGTGCAAATAGCACTCGCATCTGTTCCCAGCAAGTATAGTGTATTTGACTGAAGAGGAGCTACTGTTCTTGTCAGTTTCCTAAGCAGACTTGAACTAGATATGGCCCGTGTGTGTAAGAAGCACAGTTCTTTTGTTCTGAGCAAGCTCATTGTTCCGACCCCATAGGAAACACAGTAGAGTAGATGAGTGCTCTTTTCTCAAAAGTAGAGTGTGTTTCTTGTAAGGCAAGCTAGCGTTTGTTTCCCAGTCCTAAATGGAGTTGAATCACATGCAGTTTCTGGTCCTACGAGCAAGAGTTGTTTGCTGGTAAGAAGAGTCACTATTGTGCTCCCATTGTCATACACAGGGCAAATAGCACTGTCCTCTGTTCCCAGCATGTACAGTGTATTGGACTGAAGAGGATCTACCTTTCTTGTCAGTTTCCTAAGCACAATTGAACTAGATATGGCCCGTGTGTGTAGGAATCACAGTTCTTTTGTTCTGAGCAAGCTCACTGTTCTGGCCCTATAGGAAACACAGTAGAGTAAATGAGTGCTCTTTTCTCATAAACAGAGTTTGTTTCATGTAAGGCGAGCTAGCGTTTGTTTCCCAGTCCTAAATGGAGTTGAATCCCATGCAGTTTCTGGTACTATGAGGAAGAATTGTTTTCTAGTAAGAAAAGTCACTATTATGCTCCCATTGCGATACACAGTGCAAATAGCACTCCCGTCTGTTCCCAGCAAGTACAGTGTATTAGACTGAAGAGGAGCTACTGTTCTTGTCAGTTTCCTAAGCAGAGTTGAACTAGATATGGCCCGTGTGTGTAGGAAGCACAGTTCTTTTGTTCTGAGCAAGCTCACTGTTTGGACCCCATAGGAAACACAGTAGAGTAGAAGAGTGCACTTTTCTCAAAAGGAGAGTGTGTTTCTTGTAAGGCGAGCTATCGTTTGTTTTCCAGTCCTCAATTGAGTTGAATCACATGCAGGTTTTGGTCCTATGAGCAAGAGTTGTTTTCTGGTAAGGAAAGTCACTATTGCGCTCCATTGCAATACACAGTGCAAATAGCACTCGCGTCTGTTCCCAGCAAGTACAGTGTATTGGACTGAAGAGGAGCTACTGTATATGTCAGTATCCTAAGCAGAGTTGAACTAGATATGACCTGTGTATGTAGGAAGCACAGTTCTTTTGTTCTGAGCAATCTCACTGTTCTGGCCCTATAGAAACACAGTAGAGTAGAAGAGTGCACTTTTCTCAAAAGTAGAGTGTGTTTCTTGTAAGGTGAGCTACCGTTTGTTTTCCAGTCCTAAATGGAGTTGAATCACATGCAGTTTTTGGTCCGACGAGCAAGTGTTGTTTTCTGGTAAGGAAAGTCAATATTGTGCTCTCATTGCGATACACAGTGCAAATAGCACTCGTGTCTGTTCCCAGCAAGTACAGTGTATTGGACTGAAGAGGAGCTACTGCTCTTGTCAGTTTCCTAAGCAGAGTTGAACTAGATATGGCCCGTGTGTGTAGGAAGCACAGTTCTTTTTTCTGAGCAAGCTCACTCTTTGGACCCAATAGAAAACACAGTACAGTAGAAGAGTACTCTTTTCTCAAAAGGAGAGTGTGTTTCTTGTAAGGCAAGCTAGCGTTTGTTTTCCAGTACTAAATTGAGTTGAATCACATGCAGTTTTTGGTCCTATGAGGATGAGTTGTTTTCTGGTAAGGAAAGTCACTATTGTGCTCTCTTTGCCATACATAGTGCAAATAACACTCTCGTCTGTTCCTAGCAAGTACACTTTTTGGACTGAAGAGGAGCTATTGTTCTTGTCAGTTTCCTAAGCAGAGTTGAACTAGATATGTCCCCTGTGTGTTGGAAGCAGAGTTCTTTTGTTCTGAGCAAGCTAACTGTTCTTCTGGCACTATAGGAAACACAGTAGAGTAGAAGAGTGCTCTTTTCTCAAAAGCAGAGTGTGTTTCTTGTAAGGAGACCTAGCGTTTGTTTCCCAGTCCTAAATGGAGTTGAATCTCATGCAGTTTTTGTTCCTATGAGCAAGAGTTGTTTTCTGGTAAGGAAAGTCACTATTGCGCTCCCATTGCCATACACAGTGCAAATAGCACTCGCGTCTGTTCCCAGCAAGTACAGTGTATTGGACTGAAGAGGAGCTGCTGTACTTGTCAGTATCCTAAGCATAGTTGAACTAGATATGACCTGTGTATGTAGGAAGCACCGTTCTTTTGTTCTGAGCAAGCTCACTGTTCTGGCCCTACAGGAAACACAGTAGAGTAGAAGAGTGCTCTTTTCTCAAAAGCAGAGTGTGTTTCTTGTAAGGTGAGCTACTGTTTGTTTTGCAGTCCTAAATGGAGTTGAATCACATGCAGTTTTTGGTCCTACGAGCAAGAGTTGTTTTCTGGTAAGGAAAGTCAATATTGCGCTCTCATTGTGATACACAGTGCAAATAGCACTCGCGTCTGTTCCCAGCAAGTACAGTGTATTGGACTGAAGAGGAGCTACTGTTCTTGTCAGTTTCCTAAGCAGAGTTGAACTAGATATGGCCCCTGTGTGTAGGAAGCCAGTTCTTTTGTTCTGAGCAAGCTCACTGTTCTGGCCCTATAGGTAACACAGTAGAGTAGAAGAGTGCTCTTTTTCCAAAAGCAGAGTGTGTTTCATGTAAGGCGAGCTAGCATTTGTTTCCTAGTCCTAAATGGAGTTGAATCACATGCAGTTTCTGGTCCTATGAGGAAAAATTGTTTTCTGGTAAGGAAAGTCAATACTGCGCTCTCATTGCCATACACAGTGTAAATAGCACTCGCGTCTGTTCCGAGCAAGTACAGTGTATTGGACTGAAGAGGAGCAACGGTTCTTGTCAGTATCCTAAGCAGAGTTGAACTAGATATGGCCCCTGTGTGTAGGAAGCACAGTTCTTTTGTTCTGAGCAAGCTCACTGTTCTGGCTCTATAGGAAACACAGTAGAGTAGAAGAGTGCTCTTTTCTCAAAAGCAGAGTGTGTTTCATGTAAGGCGAGCTAGCGTTTGTTTCCCAGTCCTAAATGTAGTTGAATCACATGCAGTTTCTGGTCCTACGAGGAAGAATTGTTATCTGGTAAGAAGACTCACTATTGTGCTCCCATTGCCATACACAGTGCAAATAGCACTCGCGTCTGTTCCCAGCAAGTACAGTGTATTGGACTGAAGAGGAGCTACTGTTCTTGTCAGTTTCCTAAGGGGAGTTGAACTAGATATGGCCCGTGTGTGTAGAAAGCACAGTTCTTTTGTTCTGAGCAAGCTCACTGTTTGCACCCCATAGGAAACACAGTAGAGTTGAAGAGTGCTCTTTTCTCAAAAGCAGAGTGTGTTTCTTGTAAGGCAAGATAGCGTTTCTTTTCCAGTCCTAAATTGAGTTGAATCACATGGAGTTTTGGTCCTTCGAGCAAGAGTTGTTTTCTGGTAAGGAAAGTCACTATTGTGCTCCCATTGCCATACACAGTGCAAATAGCACTCTCGTTTGTTCCTAGCAAGTACACTTTTTGGACTGAAGAGGAGCTATTGTTCTTGTCAGTTTCCTAAGCAGAGTTGAACTAGATATGGCCCCTGTGTGCTGGAAGCAGAGTTCTTTTGTTCTGAGCAAGCTAACTGTTCTTCTGGCACTATAGGAAACACAGTAGAGACGAAGAGTGCTCTTTTCTCAAAAGCAGAGTGTGTTTCTTGTAAGGAGACCTAGCGTTTGTTTCCCAGTCCTAAATGGAGTTGAATCACATGCAGTTTTTGGTCCTATGAGCAAGAGTGGTTTTCTGGTAAGGAAAGTCACTATTGTGCTCCCATTGCCATACACAGTGCAAATAGCACTCACATCTGTTCCTAGCAAGTACAGTTTTTGGACTGAAGAGGAGCTACTGATCTTGTCAGTTTTCTAAACAGAGTTGAACTGGATATGGCCCCTGTGTGTTGGAAGCACAGTTCTTTTGTTCTGGTCAAGCTCACTGTTCGGAACCCATAGGAAACACAGTAGAATAGAAGAGTACTCTTTTCTCAAAAGCAGAATGTGTTTCTTGTAAGGCGGCTAGCGTTTGTTTCCCAGTCCTAAATGGAGTTGAATCTCATGCAGTTTTTGGTCCTACGAGCAAGAGTTGTTTTCTGGTAAGGAAAGTCACTATTGTGCTCCCATTGCAATACACAGTGCAAATAGCACTCGCGTCTGTTCCCAGCAAGTACAGTGTATTGGACTGAAGAGGAGTTACTGTACATGTCAGTATCCTAAGCAGAGTTGAACTAGATATGACCTGTGTATGTAGGAAGCACAGTTCTTTTGTTCTGGGCAATCTCACTGTTCTGGCCCTATAGAAACACAGTAGAGTAGAAGAGTGCTCTTTTCTCAAAAGCAGAGTGTGTTTCTTGTAAGGTGAGCTACCGTTTGTTTTCCAGTCCTAAATGGAGTTGAATCACATGCAGTTTTTGGTCCGACAAGCAAGAGTTTTTTTCTGGTAAGGAAATTTAATATTGCGCTCTCATTGCGATACACAGTGCAAATAGCACTCGCATCTGTTCCCAGCAAGTACAGTGTATTGCACTGAAGAGGAGCTACTGTTCTTGTCAGTTTCCTAAGCAGAGTTGAACTAGATATGGCCCGTGTGTGTAGGAAGCACCGTTCTTTTGTTCTCAGCATGCTCACTGTTCTGGCCCTATAGGAAACACAGTAGAGTAGAAGAGTCCTCTTTTCTCAAAACCAGAGTGTTTTTCTTGTAAGGCGGGCTAGCGTTTGTTTCCCAGTCCTAAATGGAGTTGAATCACATGCAGTATCTGGTCCTACAAGCAAGAGTTGTTTTCTGGTAAGAAGAGTCACTATTGTGCTCCCATTGCCAAACAAAGTGCAAATAGCACTCGCATCTGTTCCCAGCAAGTATAGTGTATTTGACTGAAGAGGAGCTACTGTTCTTGTCAGTTTCCTAAGCAGACTTGAACTAGATATGGCCCGTGTGTGTAAGAAGCACAGTTCTTTTGTTCTGAGCAAGCTCATTGTTCCGACCCCATAGGAAACACAGTAGAGTAGATGAGTGCTCTTTTCTCAAAAGCAGAGTGTGTTTCTTGTAAGGCAAGCTAGCGTTTGTTTCCCAGTCCTAAATGGAGTTGAATCACATGCAGTTTCTGGTCCTACGAGCAAGAGTTGTTTGCTGGTAAGAAGAGTCACTATTTTGCTCCCATTGTCATACACAGGGCAAATAGCACTGTCGTCTGTTCCCAGCATGTACAGTGTATTGGACTGAAGAGGATCTACCTTTCTTGTCAGTTTCCTAAGCACAATTGAACTAGATATGGCCCGTGTGTGTAGGAATCACAGTTCTTTTGTTCTGAGCAAGCTCACTGTTCTGGCCCTATAGGAAACACAGTAGAGTAAATGAGTGCTCTTTTCTCATAAACAGAGTTTGTTTCATGTAAGGCGAGCTAGCGTTTGTTTCCCAGTCCTAAATGGAGTTGAATCCCATGCAGTTTCTGGTACTATGAGGAAGAATTGTTTTCTGGTAAGAAAAGTCACTATTATGCTCCCATTGCGATACACAGTGCAAATAGCACTCCCGTCTGTTCCCAGCAAGTACAGTGTATTAGACTGAAGAGGAGCTACTGTTCTTGTCAGTTTCCTAAGCAGAGTTGAGCTAGATATGGCCCGTGTGTGTAGGAAGCACAGTTCTTTTGTTCTGAGCAAGCTCACTGTTTGGACCCCATAGGAAACACAGTAGAGTAGAAGAGTGCACTTTTCTCAAAAGGAGAGTGTGTTTCTTGTAAGGCGAGCTATCGTTTGTTTTCCAGTCCTCAATTGAGTTGAATCACATGCAGTTTTTGGTCCTATGAGCAAGAGTTGTTTTCTGGTAAGGAAAGTCACTATTGCGCTCCATCACAATACACAGTGCAAATAGCACTCGCGTCTGTTCCCAGCAAGTACAGTGTATTGGACTGAAGAGGAGCTACTGTACATGTCAGTATCCTAAGCAGAGTTGAACTAGATATGACCTGTGTATGTAGGAAGCACAGTTCTTTTGTTCTGAGCAATCTCACTGTTCTGGCCCTATAGAAACACAGTAGAGTAGAAGAGTGCACTTTTCTCAAAAGCAGAGTGTGTTTCTTGTAAGATGAGCTACCGTTTGTTTTCCAGTCCTAAATGGAGTTGAATCACATGCAGTTTTTGGTCCGACGACCAAGAGTTGTTTTCTGGTAAGGAAAGTCAATATTGTGCTCTCATTGCGATACACAGTGCAAATAGCACTCGTGTCTGTTCCCAGCAAGTACAGTGTATTGGACTGAAGAGGAGCTACTGCTCTTGTCAGTTTCCTAAGCAGAGTTGAACTAGATATGGCCCGTGTGTGTAGGAAGCACAGTTCTTTTTTCTGAGCAAGCTCACTCTTTGGACCCAATAGAAAACACAGTAGAGTAGAAGAGTACTCTTTTCTCAAAAGGAGAGTGTGTTTCTTGTAAGGAGACCTAGCGTTTGTTTCCCAGTCCTAAATGGAGTTGAATCACATGCAGTTTTTGGTCCTACGAGCAAGAGTTGTTTTCTGGTAAGGAAAGTCAATATTGTGCTCTCATTGCGATACACAGTGCACATAGCACTCGCTTCTGTTCCCAGCAAGTACACTTTTTGGACTGAAGAGGAGCTATTGTTCTTGTCAGTTTTAAGCAGAGTTGAACTAGATATGGCCCCTGTGTGTTGGAAGCAGAGTTCTTTTGTTCTGAGCAAGCTAACTGTTCTTCTGGCACTATAGGAAACACAGTAGAGTAGAAGAGTGCTCTTTTCTCAAAAGCAGAGTGTGTTTCTTGTAAGGAGACCTAGCGTTTGTTTCCCAGTCCTAAATGGAGTTGAATCACATGCAGTTTTTGGTCCTACGAGCAAGAGTTGTTTTCTGGTAAGGAAAGTCAATATTGTGCTCTCATTGCGATACACAGTGCACATAGCACTCGCTTCTGTTCCCAGCAAGTACAGTGTATTGGACTGAAGAGGATCTACTGTTCTTGTCAGTTTCCTAAGCAGAGTTGAACTAGATATGGCACCTGTGTGTAGGAAGCACAGTTCTTTTGTTCTGAGCAATCTCACTGTTCAGGCCCTATAGGAAACCCAGTAGAGTATAAGAGTGCTCTTTTCTCAAAAGCAGAGTGTGTTTCATGTAAGGA